>NW_008239304.1:2072751-2073825 GCF_000691975.1 Corvus brachyrhynchos | reverse complement strand
TTCGCCCCCTCCGCTCCGCTCCTCTCCCCTGCTTTCCGCTTTTGCCGTGAAACAGCCTAAAAAATCAATCTGTTGCAAGTACAGAAATCGTGCGTGGAATCCCCCGGCGAGGGGAGGCAGGGGGCTTATTTGCATGTTTATTTCTCTCCGCATCAAAAACCGGAGTGGTCTCCTGGGTTCTCCCCTTCCTCTCGGAGGGTTGTGCAGAAATGGCATCCCTCAGCCTTTAGTTCGGCACGGAGAATGGGGCGGGGGACCGGAGGGGGCACAGGGCAACATGTATGTCCATTGCTTAGAATCCAGGTTGTGCCATGATTCTTATTTCACCTTCGAAAATGAGTCTGAGTTTGAACGGTTTAGACAGCTTAACAAACTAAGGTTCTGAGGCAGCGGTCCAGAGTGGGATTGCCAAAATAAAACAAAATTAAACATCCAGCTTAGACCAAATTTCCACAATACCTCTGCCATTTACCTATCTTGATACAGGCTTCATCACCAGAATAAACCATTCCAGGTTGATCTAAATAATGCCTCCATTTATTAAGAGACAGAAAGAGCAGAAAGAGGACATATGGACTTTTTTTTTTTTCACTAGTTGAGCGCAATTGACATATCTAGAAATTAAAGAAAACATCAGTTTGAGCTGCAGTGTGAAAGGAGTGGTAGTACAAGCCTCAGGCTTCTCCAGAGAGGTCCACTGTAAAGATTGAAGACCGCCAAGCCTTTCCATAAGGGCAGGTGTCTAAACAAAGCATCACCTTAATCATGATCAAAACATTAAGTAGATACCTCTGCATTATGGAGCTCACTCAAGCAGATTAAACTACTTTTTCTCTTTTTCTGGGTCATGGTGTATGACCTGAAGATGAAAACGTGAGAGGTTTTCTAAAGTTATATCTGCTTGTTATGTATTTCTTCTCCTTTTCTGATAAATAATTAAAAGGAAATAAAGCTGCTCAAAATTCTCTCACCTTCTGGCACTAGTTTAAAAATTCCCTTAATTCTCAGCTATACACAGGTACATTCACTCATTGTTGCAATCTTTATCTTGCCTTATTCATCTTTTTTTTTTTT
>NW_008239304.1:2024278-2072648 GCF_000691975.1 Corvus brachyrhynchos | reverse complement strand
TTTTTTTTTTTTTTTTTTTTTTTTTCTTATTGAGATCTCACCTATTCAGGCTTCTAACAGCTATTTCTTTACCCTGGAAATAAAATTGAAAATGGAGCTACAGCAGCCTCAATTATTGCAGCTTTGCCTCACCATTTTAACACACTTTCATGATTGCTCACCACATCAAAATACATCCCTTCCTCCCTTCCAAAGAAAGTATTTGGGTGTTGTTTCTTGCTATCTGCAGAAGGCTTTTTCATAAAACTGGATCAGTAAGAACACACATGCAGGAATGAAGACTCCCCTTCCACAAAAGTCTTCCACCCACCTGGGATCCTGTAGTCCCAGGCAGGGGCAGTAGCATGAAACCTTTGCTCATTGCTCTGCATAAGTGGACTAATCACCAGGGTCTAGTAAAGGCTACTGATCTCATGAGTCCCGTGCTATGGAACACAAAATTGAAAAGACAAAAAACACCTTAAACATACACGGGTGATTGATACTGAGTGAATAATGAGGCTGCTACCAACAAAAACCAAGGGGCAGGCTGACATTTGAATAGTAATGTTTAACCGGAAAAAAGATGTGCACTAAAGAGAATATGCATAGTAGGCAATTAATTCAGAGAAGTTAATATAAAAGGATGAGCTCAATTTGCCATTGCAAAGCAGTTTCTTCAGAGTGAATGCCTCAGGAGAGCAGAGCATCAGTTTGTCAGTGGGAAAGGCGAGTTACAATTGCTGCTACTGTATCAGTTAACACTTGTTCACAGGGAGCTGTAGCTTTCTATAGCAAAAAATAACTTTTAGATTCCTTCACACCTTAAGCACATTAACAACTCTGTAATTACAACTGCCGTGATGCCATATGACTAACACAACCAAGAGCCACACACCAGAGTAGTTTATTATGACCAAACATCTCTGAGTTCTTTGCTTACCATACCTGGAATTTTTTCCTTGGACATCAATATGCAGTCTATTTGCAGCCAGTATATTTAGAATTTTAAAGAGATATTAAAGTTGAGGAAGAATTTGTGCTGAAGAAGGTCCTGAAAGCAGCTTTATGAGTTCAGAAACATAGAATTTAAATAGAAGAGTAATCTTTTCTAGTTTAATCCTTTCAAATGTCAAAAATTAATATTGTATTTACAAACTTTTTCTATGTGAGCAACAAAGATCTACAGCTACGTGTCATAAAAGTTCTTTGTCAAATTCTCGGTTTAAAAACAAATATATAAAACCACATTTAACATGGAGGACATGGCAAGCAAAAGAGAAGAAAGGATAAATCATGGTAAGCACATTATTTAAGGAAAAATATACAATTAGAAAGGGAATTGAAGTAGGAAAAGTTACAATGAGTATCTAATTATAATTTTACAATAAAATTCGAATTTACATAACAATATGAC
Organism: Corvus brachyrhynchos; assembly: GCF_000691975.1. Lineage (NCBI taxonomy): Eukaryota > Metazoa > Chordata > Aves > Passeriformes > Corvidae > Corvus > Corvus brachyrhynchos. The sequence goes on along the minus strand of NW_008239304.1, from coordinate 2,071,252 downwards.
ATTAACTTTCCCAAAGATCGTAATAAAAATTTGAGTCAGATTTTGTAGGCTTGATCCATTAAATGAAAGACAGCAACCATACTATTCTTCTATTAAAAAATAGCAAACTTCAGGTGCAAAAATAGCAAACATCATGGTGCAAGGTGTTGCCATACGCACAGTATGTGGTACACTGCCAGTTCACACCGCAGTAAGATGTGCTGACCTAAAGTAACTCTACTTTCTTTTCAGGTATACCCAAGCCTCCCAGTATAAGCATTAATATACAGCTGATGAGGTGAGCAAGATGAGTTTACTTATCAGACTGCCAACAAATCTGGATGTTTTATAAATTTATATGTATACCCCCTTCTCCAGCTGTCACCAGCTGCTGGTGCCCTCACAAGAGTCACAGGAGCTTAGCTCAGCCCGGAGGTGAGAAAATGAAGGGGAAAGCCTCCAGCAGAAATATGGCAACACTAACTCAAGCCAGCTACAAAATGCATGAGAGTGAAGCAGTTACTCCCCAGGCAGAGATTTAGAGTTCTCTTGATTTCCATTTTTCCTTCTTTCAGTAAGTTGAAAATAGCTATCTTGGTAACCGAGCCTACCTTCCAGGAGAATGTTTCAAAATGGGAAGGACTAAGATAGAGCTCAGAGCTGACCACACCCTGGCAGTTAAGCTAAAATGAGGAACACAACTTTTAATACCTTCATGTAGAAAAAGGAATTGAAGTTTAACATCTAGATTGGACCAGCATGTTAGTCACAGAGATAACAGATAAAAAGAGAGAAAAGGTCTTCCTGACGTTTAGTGAATCTACAGCAACTTCACGACATCATCATTTTCATTACTTTTGAATTTGTGCTTTTAGAAAAATAAAGTCTCGTTTCCATTGTAATTACTTTTGCATTGAGGATTTTCTTCAGGATGAAATAAAATATGTGTAATTTGCTCACGTTGAAGGCCTCACTGGACTTCAGATAAAAGCTAACAGTGAAACAGTGCTAGAAATACATATCCCCAAGATCAGAAAAAAAGGTGTTTGTTAAACCAAAAACCCTCAATCTAGAAGCCAGCCACTTATTCCAGCTTTACTGGATTGCTCCCCCTAGCCTGGTAAGTCTTTAAAGCATGAGTTTATATGTATTCAGAAAAAGAAGGAGGTAAGAGAGAAGGCAGAAAGGTGGAGCTATTGCACATCACAAAGGATGGCCGTAGAGGTTCAACAGGGGAAAGAAAGAGGCTGCTTTCATTGTTCTTTTCACTCCTCTGAGTAAAAACTCTACCAAATAGAAAACTCTACCAAATTCATGTCCTGTTTCCTGCAATACATTCAACAACAGAAAAGCATATTGCCCATTGCCTGAACTAACCATGTTAACAGGGAATGTCAAATTACCTGAATGATAATATTAAGGTGTAACTCTGGTTTCTCACTTTGACCTTGATTACTGCTCATTAATGAGCCAGTTTTACTTTGGCCAATTATGCAAGTGATGTCCTTGTCTATGTGACCACCATCATAGCCCTATGCCTGTGAAGGATTGATGGGTTTCCTCACAATGGTTCTTGGAACAGAGACATCCCTACACAAAGCATTTTTAATACAAATAATTAATTTATCATCTCTTTCATAAAATGTGTTTCTAAATTTTATGCCCAGTTATGCATTTTTTTCCATTTCATCCTAACACTAGCTCCTTCCTTTTCCTTCTTCTTGAAACAACATAAACCAGTGCTTACATTGGTGCATGGAATACTGATTCAGTGAACTCTTAATATCATCTGGTTTTATTAACTTTGTATAGCCCAGACATATGCTTTTCCTCATTCTACAAATGTCTACTGAGAGCCTAAGGGGCAAAATGCAAAAAACATTGGTTTGTTGTAAAACAAATCACTTCAAACTGAGGACTAGAGGATATCTGGCTGAAAGGAAATACTTGTCGTGTGTAGCAATGCAAGGTCCACTCTGAAGAGGACTGAGTCATCTCTGTTGTGCTAATACAAAATCTGTACCTTATGTAGTTCTATAGGTGAAGGTTTTACCTGTTGAAGTGTCCTTATTAGCAATTTGAAAGGCATTTCAATAAAAAGATACAGTATGAATATTAATGTACTACCAAAACACAGCATACATAAATCCACATATGTAAGGACTTTCTAACAGGAAAAGTGTCTTGGTAATTTAGAATCACAAGTGTGAAATATCATGTCTCCTGCTAGCTGACCTCCCCTTTTATCCTTGCAATACCATGCCTACAAGCATTGCACTTCAAGTTGCCTCTCATATGATTTTAACTCAGACCTACAGATCTTCATGTTCTACGCACGATGAGAAGATGCTGCACTGGTTCCCCACTAACAGGTGTGTTGAATATCTGTCACTCACATTTAAGGAGGCATGAGACCTCCCTATCCCTCAGGCTGTTCCTGCTGCCAGTTTGTTCTCTGCTCTCGTACCAGAATTCACATTACAAGTATCACACCAAGTGTTTTCTTCTCTGAGCATTTACTCCTGGATTGCAAATATAATGGTGTTTTGGTAGGTTGCTCAAGATGACCAATTCTACAAAAACACCAAACATTTCGACAAAAAGGAATAAAAATCCTGCCTTCCACCGAAACCAAGTAATAAAAAAAAAATAAAATAAGAAACTGAGCAAAACAATGCTATGAGGTAAGCACACTTTGGTACTTGTACTCTTTTCTGTCTTGTGAACTTTCACTCCATGACACAGTTCCTAATGTGTATTTTCCTCACAAAGAAATCCTAATTCAAACAGTGAATAAAAATGAACAGATTTTACAGAACTGAAAAAAGAAAAATTAGTTATCATGACAATCCAGGATGAATGTTCTGCTCCTGAGCAATGCTTATGATCTAATGGAAAGAGTAAGTTAGGTATTACCAAAGCTACTAGCAAGTGTTTTCATGTCTTGATTTCTTGGTAAGGTAGATATCAAGTACACTGTACTGATTTTTTCTCGTGGGGTTATTTGTCCTCTACATTGCATTTAGCAGCTTAAGGGGAAGAGTTAAACTATGATTCAGAAAAGTGGCCAATTAGTGCAACGGGTTGAAGTGTATTGTCTATTCAGTTGTATTATTTTTTTTATAAGTACAGAGTTCAATTATCAAGATTTCTGAATGCATTGATGTAAAACAGAGAGTTAACAAAGTTCAGTGGTAAATGCGACAGTGGTTTAACAAGATTCAACAGCAAGCTTGATTATTCACTGCATAGAGGACAGGTTCAGACAAAATTGAGACCCTTCTGTTGAGTCATGTGGTTCAGAAAGGACCCCCTTGTGGTCGAAACTCCTTCTTAGGGAGGAGTCTAGGTGCAGATGGAGCCACTGCTAGTCCCAGACTTGGTCAGCAGTTTATGCCTAAAGAATTACATATGCACAATCAATCCTTTATATCACTTAGCTAACATTTCAAAGTTTAGCATGCTATTAATCACTTACCAAGAATCTGTGGTAGCAAGGAATCCCTCAGCCTCAAGGAGTACCTTGAGAGGTACTCCTGCTCAAGGGGAGTTCCTGTTGTGCAATACACTGCTGTGAAGAAGAGCTCAGCAGGCCCTGGGCTGTCCACTACTGATGGAGTAAGAGAGAGTGGCTTACAGTCATATCTGCATTCCAGCAAGACGTCTGGGTCATCATTCCAGACAGCCCTTGGCCACCATGTTGCCAGCCATGCGTGGAGAAGGGGCTTGTCTCCTCTAAGGAGGTACTGCCCCATGCCATAACTATCAAAGATGTGGTACCTTATACATTCTCCAAAGCTAAGCTGTAGACTACCACAGCAGCTCTATTGGTTTCATTCTTCATATTAAATCAGAGCAAGCATTTTCAGTCACTATAAAAAGTGCTTTTTAAAACCACATCTTATTCAAGAATTCGACAGTGGCTCTTGTGTTGAAACAATAAATCAATGCTCTACAGGACCTTCATAACTCTTTATAGGCTGTCATTATGCTGGAGCTGCTAAACACTTGCATGCCCAAATTCCATCTGCAAGTGTCACATCTACCTTGTTCTCTCAGGCACTTACATTATCAGGATTAAGTCTCTATTTGGATACTCCAGTTTCCCTTTCATTCAGATGTGGAAGACCAATTCCACTGTATAACTCTGGCCACTGAACTTCATTTAATTTGGATTTACTGTCCTGTGTACAGATGGGCTACACACCTGTGGTGTAGTTCACTTGGTTGGTTTCTAATTTTCACATTTGTACTTGAGCTGAAGATGTATAAATATCCCATAAAGTAAAGAGTTTAACTACTCTGGCAGTGGGCTGTAATTTAAACTGTTGAATGCTGCTACTGCATTCACAGTTTGTGATGTTTTCCTTTCTCTTGACTTGAGTACTATTAGATCTACATGAGCCAGTTTGCCTCTTTTACTGCATTTCACTATGATTCAATACTTGAAATTGCTTGATTCTCATTAGATTTGTTTTCCTCAATTAAAAGGGTCTTTTTGGCAACAGAAACCCCTTCAGTCTTTCTTGTATATGTGTCTTGCTGATGAGATAACTCAGTATTCCTTTATGCCTTGTTCTCATTTCATTTTAAGAAAGGTAATAATTGAAGCCTAATAACCTATATAACTTACTGAAGCCTAATAGCCTATTCACCCAGAATTCATAGATCTGCCTTGCTCACAGCTCCAGAATTGAAAGATATGGAAGGAATCACTTTTCGTTTCATGTTACTATGACTATTTTAGGTGTAATTATTGAGATATTGCATGTCCTGGGCCAGGAGCTGGACTCAATGATCTTTTGGATCCCTTCTGATTCAGGATATTCTATGAATGTGGGTCTTGGAAAATCAATTGATCAGTTTTTTCTGAATTGATTAAAGATAATTGAGGTTCAATTCTTCATTGAAAAAGTATGCCATTCATCTTTACCTGTCGGTGAAAACGTAACCAAGCCTGACAACACAATACTACATGAAAAAGAGCTCCCTGACGAAGTTTGCAAGATACAGAAAAGAAAGGAAAGGTCTGTCAATAACTCATTTAAATATGCTCAGATGTGTATTTTCATTTAGGTCCGCCTGCATTGAGAATTGATGTGTAAAGCTCAGTTTTCTTCCCACACTTGACAAGACTCATCCACTGTTTAGGCAGTGGAAGACAATAATTTTCAGACCACAACAAAACCTAAAAAAAAAAATCTATAATAACAATTTATCTGAAGAGTGAACCTGCCACACATTCATTGGTTTGATTGCTGTAATATCACTCACACAAGTAACCCTAGGAAACTACATATGCTCATGCTAAAGAACAAATGCCGTAATATCACCCTATAAATCAAAACAAAAGCCCCGAGTGAGTTGAGCTGGTTATTAAGACAGATGAAATGCATCTTTATTTTACACAGAAGGAACCAACAGATGAGCTATTTCACAAATTCTAAATACAGCATCTGTGGCTTCAGATACCCACAAAGCAACATTCATATATCATGCTTTGCTTATAGGGATAAGCATGTACTAACCTGCATCACCTAATTAAAAACAGGTTAGATTTCCAAACAATTTTACTGTAACTGTCACTTCTGATGCTTTTAATGACTCCATAATTGCTATTATCATTACCTTAGAGTTTTCAGGAGTAAGTTAGTAACTGTTTTCTGTCATTTAAAATAGTTAACACAGATCCCTGATCTTTTGCAGCCTTCCTTCTCCCCATAGTCCTCAAAACAAAGCTAAAGCTTGGAGGGTGTTTGTGCCCAGGAGAAACCTTTGTTCAATAAGTCCCCAAGAGATCTAGTGTCTTATTAAGATTTAGGTACATGGCTGACCAAAGAAAAATTTTTTCTCTTCCTGGTTTAAGGTCTAATTATATGCAGACACCCTGCATCTTCTGGATAATGCAAATATCACATAACAGGAATCTGGGTTTTAGAGAAGAAGCTGTGTGGGTGTTCTTTCTCACAGTCCCACCATTAGCCACTACAAATGCATATTATTTCAATACACAATGACAGTTTAATCGAAGAGGAAATCAAAACCCTCAGAAAAATTCTGCCTAGTAGTATCCAGCTTTACCGACGTGTACAACTCATTAAAAATAATCAAGCAAACCAAAACCAGCTTCTTAAGTAGAACACATCAATTCTCACACCATTTTCTTGACATGCCCACATGGGAACAGATAACCTCAGTAGCTGAGACAAAGGTTATTCAATGGCACATGGTATTCCAGCAGTGGTGAAAGTCCTTAGGGTTTGAGGGGTAAGCAAAAGTTTGTGGTAGAAAAGGGTGAACAGACTCATTTTGGGGGATGGCTATTGTATTTTACTCTTTCAAAGGTGTTTTTTGTCTCTGCAGATCAAATATTGGGAGACTGTCATAGTTCTGGACACAGAAAGCAATGCTCAAACAGAATGGAATAAAGATTATGCAGGCAGCACCTACGTCCTCCAATTTCTTGGTCTACCACACCTGAATTTATTGAAAACCACTGGAAGGATGCTGAATTTTTCAGATACTTGAATTGGTTTACATTCAAATCTTTGAAAGCTAGAGCAACTATCCTCAAATAAATATTTCAGTGTCCAATTTTGTAGCTTCTTTGATAAGACCTTTCTACTGTGATTGTGGCAATATTGTTGGTATTCTTAGAAATATCATTTTAGTTAATAATTCATGCAGAGAACACAAAAAATATCCTCACTGTATACAATGTCCATTTTCCTCTTCATTCCAATCATGAGAAAATACTAAAGGATCTGTGTTACTGCTTTTGGGGAAACATTTTCTTTGACCTTTCCTTACCTCCACAAGTCAAAAACATGTTGGAATACACTGAGATCTTTTAACTTATTTACTCACCGCAGGAAGGCTCCTTAGAGGGGAACCTGCTCCAGAATCCAGGTCCCAAAAAGTTGTTGAGATTAATGATGTGGCAGATATTGTGCACAGCAGGTTACAAAAAATGTGACGTAAGAGCAGAGCTATTACCCATCCTGCAGAACTGCAGGAAAGAGCCCTAACTCTTCCATTTTGTAGGAAATAGGGCTCAGACAGAAAGATACGGTTTTTAATGGGATCCAAATTTGGACTCAAGTTTTACAGGTTTTCTTAATACACTAATGATAATTCAAAAAGTCATTAAAAAGATACGTTTTATAAAGAAACAGCACAGTCAACTCAAAAGCTGGAGATACATAATTTGTGCTTCTTGGAACCAGAACCTTTCTTTTCTCCAGTTGATTCAAAAGGAACTAGAATTCATGTGTATCAATTAAAAGATGCATCACTGCATCCAAACTTTTCCATTAGTATTTTCTTTATTGGTTTTTGGTTTTGTGGTTTTTTTGGTTTTATTTGATAGTATTGATATTAATTATTTTTTATTTTATTTAATATTTAATTATTAATTAATTTTTAATTTAATTATTAAGTAATGTTTAATATGACAGTATGGATCCAGTTCATCCATCACGGTTCTGTGTTGCTCACTACAAGGTTAAAACTTTAAAAGACTGCATAAAATGTTCACTGTCATTGCTTTTCTGTGTTCACAATTTCACTGTGATGTGTTTACATACTCTTGGGCATGCAAAACTAAGCCTATGCCCAACAGAAGTTTAAATTAGAAGACATGCCAAGCCATCACCTATGTGTGTAGGGAGAATTGTGAATCTTCTTTCCTGCAAATATATTACTGATGAACAGAAATGTAGTTGCTCTCTGACAGTAAGTTATCTCCATGTAATACACACCATTCTTACCAAAAAGATCTAAGTATATTATTTGATTGAGAAAAGTAATTTAATAATATTTAATATAATGTTCAATTAATACATTTAATCTAATTTAAGTATATTTAATTTTATTTTTGCCTTAAGCATACACTACAAAGTGAAGCTCCATCTTGAAGAATTAAAAATTAGGTCATGAAAACATATGGAGAAAACAGCTGATATCCCAATAAAATTATGACAAAAGATATAAAGAGCTAATGACAGAAGGATTAATAAGGCAAATTTTTCTCTAGAAAAGGGCTGGTAGAAACAACCCTGAAAGAGTTAGTCATGGCATGAATTATTAAAGCATTTTTCTTTCTCTGGACTAGTATACCTTTATAAGCTTGTTTTGTATTACAAAGCACATGCTGTTTTGAATGTTTTGTAGCCAGTTTTCTTCCTATCCACATGCTTCATACATATTGAGAAACAAACACTAATTAGTTAATTGCTTGTTGATTTTGTCAGAGTACTAGAGTACTAGTTTGCATGGCAACTGATATGCACAGATACTGATTTTCAGAAACTGTCTCATGTTCTCCGAAGTATTTCCTTTGTTTTGATATGGGGGAAATCAGTTGTCTAACAGACCCCATAATTAATGCAACAAGCATTTTATAAGGAGTGGGAGGCTTCTACAGTCATTAAAAAAAAAAAACACCCTATGTTGAAATATGTGGGAACTTTTCTGATAAACTGTATTCCGATGTTAACGCATTTTCTCAAATCTCTATTTACCTTGAGGAACATTTAATACCACCATCCTTTTGCAGAAAACCCTCAACCAAATCCAAACAATGCAGACAGATAAAAAAGTAAACAAGAATTATGCATGCAGTACAGTATACTTTCAGTCAATCTCATTTGCTTTCTATCAAGATGCAAAAGTGAAACTGTTCTCCATGTGTCCAGTAAAGGCTGATAAGAATGCATTTCCGTGCTTAACAGCCTGTAGTATATAATAGCCCAAGAAGATGAGAGCTTCTCATCAGATAATGAGCAGAGGGAGAACTTCAGTTTCATGGGCAAAGATGAAACACATGCCTTTTTTTGCTGTACACTTGCATGCTCCAAATAAGTTCCTGAGGAGAGAGTTCAGATCTGTCATTGAAAATCACTTGATGAGGAACTCCACTATGGTTTAAATCCCAACAGGAGTAGGATGGTTGTTGTGCAGCCTGGGCAGAACATAGCTTCTTCAAAAGAAATTCCTGCATCTCCTGTCAGCAGATGGAGTTTTATTGTTGATTTTAAGCTGACCTATAATGAAACAGAGTCTTGGATGAAAAACTTGAAACCAAAACTCAACAGATCTACAATTAGACTAAAACAACAGAGATTTAGAAATTAAACAAATGCTGACGTGAGTAATCTGATTACCAAGCTACTATAAACCACACAATCCTGATGCCAGTATCAAGCACACATTTTATTCAAGTGTCTGATACATGAAACAGCTCTAGAAGCACAAGTCACAGTCTGGGATTTCATTGTCCCCCAGCAAGAGCCTAGAGAATTGCTGTACTTCATAGCTAGGAAGTGTCTCAACCCAAAGTGTTGACTGTGTTGAAAAGCAAGTTTGAATTGCTGTATCTGGGGGCAAGGCTTGAACCTCAGGCCCTCCTTTCTACTTAAAAAAATTCCCTGCTCAAAGCATTTGTGTTGAAAAGGAAGACCTGTATCAACACTCAAATAAGAGGGTCACTTACTATCGTGATCTTTGCTGGAGGTAAGACAAACTGTTTCAAGTGGGGTGATATTCTTGTTAGCCTATGATCTTAAAAGTAGAAAAAAAGGCAAGCATTTATAGAATCAGAGTTTATGTGGTGTGAGAAGGAGAGAAGAGTTTTGATTTACAGTTCTAGACTTCATTCCATATATTTGTCTTTGTTCTTTATGCTGAACTTTGCTTCAAGCACACTTATGCTGCTCTATTCTGTGAGTTACATGATAAGGAAAAAAAAATTAATGTCAGAAGTGCCAGTTAACTTCACCTTTCATTTGAAAAATATATAGCTGATCTCTTAGCATACAAGCAATATACAGCACTTCATATCCAGCCCTCACTTCATATGCTGCCTTACAAGCCTAATAGAAACTCTCTCTTGCCCCCTTATGGAATACAATATCAAAATAAATGACTCATCATTAATATACATCTAAAATCAAGAGGTGTTTTTTCACTTATAATACTTTTTAAGTTTTAAAAATTCAGGTGTGAGAGTACAGCTGCCACAAAACTTCTGAGCACAGTCCTTTTATACTCAGCTAGGGACCAGCACCACATTCTTGTTAGGAAGAACTTATAACTCTAAGCAAAGCTCTTATTAAACTGATTGTATTTTGGCCCAGGAGCTTTCTTGAGTTTGCTCTTCCTACTGTCTCCCCAACTTCTGCTGTGGTGGAGGGAGTGAACATCTGTGTGGGTGCCCAGCTGCTGGCTGGGATCCACTCACAACAGTTTTTTGCAGCTGAAAGTGGCCATTTATATGTCAAAAACCTTGGGTTAATTCCAAACTCTGTTCAGAAAGAAAGTAAGAAAAAACCAAATTCCTACGTTTTCTTTGTGTATTGACTATGAAATAAGGGATATAATAGTGTGGAGAAAAAAACTCTTATCTCCCTCCAACCACTTTATATTTAAATAAAACTATTTTAAGACATATGAGTTACTGCCACCTCCCTTAAATTACTAATTGCTAAGATAAATTAGTTCTTTCATGAATAAAGTGATAAAGTGATAAGTTTTCCCTGTTTATTGCCATCTATTTCCAGTATCAGTTTGAACACTAACTTCAAAGCAAATAAATGATTTTCATTAGAACATCTTCCCTTTAATGTACTATAAATTCAATTAATAATATTGAAGATTTTCTATATTTCATCAGAGAAAAGCTTTTCCCCTTTTGTGTAAAACTGGTGAATGGAAAACAGTTATTTTTTAAAAATATAAGAACAGGTTCAAACCTGATTCAAACCCAAGCTGAACATTTTTTTATTTTGAAAAGTTAATGTTAGCTATCTTTTTTTCTTCACCAATTTATTTCTCTACCTTCCAACTAAATTGTTATTAACTTACAATGTTATTATCCATTTGCACCACCTACATTTTGTCAGAAACAGCACTGAGATACCATAATATAAAACCACAAACACTAATATTAAAAAGAAACACCAGATGTTTAACAAACCCTTCATTACGAAATATCAAGGATATTTTCAGGCTGTGGACTGTCTGAGATGATTGAATCTGTTTTCTGAATCTTAAACTCATTTAATTTCTGGTTACACTACCCATATTTGTCAACCAGATTCCTTCACTTACAAGAAAGAATCCTTTTGGATCCTGTCCTATCCAAATACTGAATTATCCTTTTTTCCCTCTATTTTTTTTTAAATATAGTCTGTTTTTTTGACTAGTTGTGCAGATTAAATAGTCCTTAGACTAGGCATAAGCAGTTTTCCTAATGCTTTGCATTTCATATTTCGTATCAAAATCTCTGAATAACTGAAGCCATAAGCCTTGAAGAAAGGAGGTTTAGGTGATGGGAAATGCCAGCAGTCCCACTGTGCAGGGTGAGCCAAAGCAGTTCATGTAGCCCAGTAGTTCCTCTGTTACAACAGACACCCTAAAGTTCACCCAGGGGAGCTGTTGCATTAAGGCTGTTGAATTTTGGGAGAAAATAAACCCCCCAGCATTCCAGCTGTACTCAGACATGAGAAGGGCTGCATGTGGCTTGGCTTAATTTCTGATTATGGCTAATTTGACATTATTGGCCTGGTTGAGCTCAGTAAGAACTTGCACAAGTTTCTTGCACAAGATTCACAAATAGTGCAGTGTTGCGGCTTAACCCCAGCAGGCAAACAAGCACCACACAACCACTTGCTCATTCCCCCACCAGTTGGATGGGAGAGAGATCTGGAAAGTAGAAAAACCCATAGGTTGAGATAAAGATAATTTAATAGGTAAAGCAAAAGCTAGGCACACAAGCAAAACAAAACAAGCAATTCGTTCTCACCTTCCTATTGTGTAACGATTACTGGGGAGGACAAGCACCATCATTCTGAACAACTCCCTCTTCTTCCTTCTTTTCCTGTCTTTATATCCTGAGCATGAGGCCATATGGCATGGAATATCCCTTTGGTCAGATGGGGTCAGCTGTCCCAGATTTGTCCTCTCCCATCATCTTGTGCACCCCAAGTCCCTGCTGGTGGATGGTACAAGAAGCAGAAAGGGCCTTAGACCTGTGCAAACCCTTCTCAGCAAAACCAAAAACATCTGTATACTATCAACAGGGTTTCCAGCACAAAACCAGAGCACAGCCCCTAGCCAGCTACTGTGAAGAACATTAACTCTACCCCAGCCAAAACCTGCACATGTATTTTACCGATCTGACACTGGTCTGGCTAAATTCAGTAAGATCTTACTCCACATTCCTAAAAAGGATGGTTTATTGAAGGAATAGGAAAGCAGATTCAGGATCGCCAGTGATAAAAGCACTAACTAAAGAGTGTTAGTATGTATTGCAACGGGAGTTACGGTAACAGACATCTTTTAGTGCTATATATGTATAAATGAATATTCCCAGGTCTACTCCAACACCACTGGATATGCAAAGCTCACCTAAAGGCATCCTTCAGTGGAGGAGGATGGACAATGTCCATCTACTGATCCCAAGAAAGCAGACATGTTTCCTCATCTCACTTTTTGCCCTGCAATCTCCCTTCTTTTCATACTACAAATTTTTTTGGCCCTTCCCAGCTGGATGGAGCAATCACATGTTATAGGTGGTGTTTGGTGACTTTGGTCAAACATGTTTAACATGTCTCATGTGATTCCTCATTTGCATTGTAAGGGGTGTGAAAGTCAATATGCAGACAGGGCTTAATGAGGGTCTTGGTTACTTTCAGTCTGAATTTATAGTCAATATAAGAGGTAAAATAAACACTTTGGTCCTCCTCCACCCACTGAGGCAGCAGTAAAGGATGCCTCACCAGAGCCTTTGTGCACATCCCTATCTCCTTAACGGACCAGATTTGCAACAAGTCTTGTTTTTCAGTGTGAAGGAAGAGTGAGACCAATGGCTGGTACAGAACCATGGGTGCTCCTTTGTGCCTCACTGAACCAACACTGGGCTGCAAGGCCTCCGCTTCCCTCTAAACATCATTCCATTGTCCAGCCTTGCTTGAGCCAGGTGCAAGATCACTGAGGGGTCCAGCTCATGGCTTTCTCAACCAGCCTGATCAATTCACCACCAACTTAAGGCAGCTCTGTAGCAAGTCTGAAAATGTACCACAGGAGCTCCAGAGAACAGTTGTACTTAATCTGCCTGAGAGACACCTTATGTGCTACACATGTTTCTCACTTTGCCAAATGCTATCTAAATGTGCCTGAATAAACCAGAATTATCACAGGCGGTAGATATGAAAAGCAGGGCTGCAAATCTAAATCAAGAAATCACCTTGGATTCCAAAAGGCCATGCCATGTATTGATTAAAAGGACCAGGGGGTTATACAAATAAGTGAATGCACAGCATGAAATTTCTATCTTGCAAACATTTAGGTCAATCGTTTATTAAATATGGATATTATGCTATTTCTCTCCGAGTGAAGAAACCCAAGGGAAAAATCTGATAATTTTCTACTCTAACTGGACACTTTTCTATATTTTTTGAGTGGAACACAGATCATCTATTAAATGGGCTCAAAAATTATTGATGCTGAAAAGTAACACCATGTCATAAAAAACATCTTTTAGAAAGGAACAGGCTTGTAATTGTATGTGACTAACATTCTTCCTTAAAATATCTACACTTTTGTTTGTTTGAAGTTTTTGTTGTCACATTATTTCTTGTAAATATAAACAATAAAACCTATGGAAACAAACTACTTGTTGCTTTCAGTGTGTAACACAAAGAGATGACACCACAGGGAACAATTCAAATTAGTGTATTTCTGAATCAAAATGTGCATTACTTAAGGCCACATTTAGAATAACATAATCCTCCCTTTTGCAACTCTAAAAAGAAAACAGTTAAAAGCATGAAAATTGACAAAGACTTTATTGGTTCAATTACAGAGGCAGCAACTCATCTATGTAATTACCATACCATGGTTGTTTTCTGGGGAGTGATTTCAAATGTCTCATATTAAATGAAAGCAAAACTGCCACCTCCTGAAGATCTGAATTAAATCTTATCAATAAGGAAAGCGTCAGAGGAGCATGACACTTTGCCTATGAAGAAAAACTTCCTTGCCCCTTACAATCCATTCTGGCAATGTATCTTCATATTATAGAACACAGCAGTAACAAAGGCTAATTAATTCCCTTTGTACAACTGCATTTTGCAGGGCCTCTGCTCTGAGAAACTCTTGCTTAGTGTGGTTTCAGTCCATTATCTGTAATGCAAATACTTGCAACTTAGGAGCAGTGGAAAACTGTATAAATCTCCCAACATGTGAGAAATTAGCAAGTGTTACTTTGCCGTTTGATATGCAGCACATAGTAAGATTTACATTCCAAAGTTCTACTTTGAAATAAAAAGCATACTCATGATCTCTGAAAATAAGAAAATAAAGCATTTAGAGAGAAAACCAGAGGCACCTCACATTCTTTTTGAACAACATTTTACATTAAATCATTTTCTGAAAATTAAAGGTGGGACAATTTGTATGATTTATTCTACTTAGATGCTGAGTCTGTAAGTGAACTGCTGTATGAGCTTTGTAGGAGCCTGGTTTTCAGTGATGTTAAATGTAAATGCCTTTAATCATTACAAATTTGCCAATTTTTGTTTATAAGGCTATATAATGGTCTGCATATAATACTATGTCATTTGCCAAAGAGGATTGTATACTTACAGGAAGAAAATAGGATATCTATGAAAATTGGGAAGACACTGCTTGGAGAATGAGAATACAACCAGGAATGTACCAGCACAGTCTCAAAAACTAGGATGAATTCCTGAAAAGTAGCACTGTCTTGGCACAGGAAATAGTCTGAAGTGTCAGTTACCCCACATACATTATATATACATAATTCAATTATATTTCAATTTTTTTTAAGATACTACTACATCAATGATAAACACAGGAGAAGTGGGAGCTAAGGCAAAAAGGGGGGCTAAAATCTGTGGTAAAAAAAGGGCTGGGAGAAGGCAAAGAAAATCTTCAGCATGGTCTGAAGCCATTTCACACAGAGAATTGAAGAGGTTGATACCTAGTTTTGAACTCTGCCTGTGCTCTGAGCTGGCCTGGCACCATGACCATGACTGCAGGTGCCTGGTTGATAAAAGGCCCCAGAGCATCAATCTCCCTGTAGGAAGTTTAGTAATAAGGTCAGTATCTTGAGGTTTGAGGAGTCAAGCAGTATAACACAACTAATTCTGACACCAGTTTCAAGTGTGGTATGTATTTACTTTGCATGATGCTGGTGGGGATATTTAAACAGTATGTAGCTGGAATTACTCCCATAATATAGAATGGAAAATGCATTGTTTTACAGAACATTTCACACCTGTAAGAGTCTGTTAAAACACTATTAAATGTTCATTGATTGTTTGACAAGCACAGGTAGGTAAGCAACCGTATCCTATAGTCAACAGCAGCCCATGCACAGGCCTGCCAAATATGACCCATCTCACTGAGAAAACAGACATTAGCCAGAATTACAGTATCTAAACTATCAGTATTAAGTGTCAGTTTCTGAATAGAAAGCATCAAAATAAGTAAGAAAACCTCCTGTCAAAGGGAAGTGACGAAGAAAAAACCTGGGGTACACATGTGTTTGTTGAAAGACAAATTAAATGGTATACCCTTGGTTTTAATCTTACAGGTGCTTTCAGTAAAATTAAAAGGTGAGGTGAAACCTCACCTGGAATAAGGTACACCTTTGCTGTCTAGTAAGATGAATTCAGGAGGTTAAAATAAGCATAATGAGAAAAAAATTCCCTGACAGAACAGCCAAAACATATATGAATGAATAAGGTTTATAAGCCTGTATGTTGAGAGTGAGAGACAGAACCCATATCAAAGGAAGCAGAAGGCTGCTACACTGTATGATAACTATTTCTGTGAAAATTTGGGGGTTTGTGTGTTGTTCTTCATAATTTTTCAAGTGAAGCTCAGGCAAAGAGGTGAACTGCAGTGAAGTAAAGAGGACAAATTTCATGCTTTTGTGAGAGAAAATATCACAACAATGTTATTCTAATCTGCCACCAGAATTATCTTCACTCTGTGGATGCAAAGATGAATTTACATCACTGAGTGATACACATCCTCTTGGTACCCATGAGGGTTCTTACTAATTCACATAGTTGACTAAATAAAGAGAGCATCTTTCTGAAATTGTTACATCACTATTTCAGAGCCAAATACATTAAACAGAACGGAAATTATAGTTGATGGTTATACTCAAGTCATGGTGAAATATTTCTGACATGATTAGCTATCAGAAAAGTGCACTACCTGAACATGCCTAACCATCATGATTATCTTTCTCTTACTTGATAGAATAGACTGCGAGGCAAGTGTCAAAACCCTGAATCCCTTATTTAAATATTTCAGCACTGTCACTGACAATTTAAGTAAACCTCAGCAAAAATGTAAAGATTATATTTTTCAGAGAGATAATACCATTTAATTATGCTTGCAAAATTAAGGTGAGTTTTAAGGGCAAAACAACGCTAGGGGTGCACTGGATGCAACTGCTGTTCTTCAGAGTTTTTACTCTGATATTTGGATTTCAGTGCAGAACTCAATATCTAAACCCTTTACATTTGTTACCTATTTTTTCCAAAATTTTCCCTAGAATGAAGGGAAATGTTAGCCCAGGTTTTCTAGTTTCAAAGAATTGGAAAAAAACTAGCAAAAGGGGATCTCAGAATGGTTATTTTCTGTTCAAAATTATTTTTAACAAATGGTAGTGGGCTTTGTCACATACTGAGGAGTTGGGGGAAAAAATGCCTATTCAGAGTCTGAAAAACTCTGACCCAGAGTTCATTCTAAGACCTGTCCAGCTACTCTCAGGTGACGGATCAGTCAGGGGATCCCACTCTACTCCCCCATAATTACACCACATCTGGAGTGCTGTGTCCAGTTCTGAGCTCCTCAGTAAAAAAGACACATGGAGCTCCTGAAGCAGCTCCAGAGAGGGCAATGAAGATGATGAAGGGACAGGAGCGTGTCTCTTATGAGGAAAGGCTGAGGGAGCTGGGCCTGTACAGCCACGAAAAGAGACAACTGAGAGGGGACCTCATCAGTGTCTGTCGGTATCTGACGGGAGGGTGTCAGAGGGTGGAGCCAGGCTCTGCTCGGTGGTGCTGAGCAATAGGACAAGAGGCAATGGGCAGAAACTGATGCACGGGAAGTTCCAGCTGAACATTAGGAAGAACTTCTTCACTGCGTGGGTGACCAAGCACTGGAACAGATTTTCTGGAGAGGTGGTGGAGTCTCCCTCACTGGAGATATTCAAGAACCAAGTGGATGCACTCCTGTGCCATGTGCTCTGGGATGACCCTGCTTGAGCAGGGAGGTTGGGCAAGGTGACCCACTGTGGTCTCTTCCAGTTCAGAAAAGTTCCAAAGCTATCAGGGGGTGACTCTCACCATTCCTGATCCCATGTCCCATCTTGTCCAAGCAGCAGGAGCTCCTGGTACTGTCAGTACTGCTGGCACCTCAGCCTTGCAAGAACTCCCAGTACAATCAAGGCATGCTTCACCACCAAGCTCTTGCACAAGGCCTGATAGCAGGTTATTGAAACTTTAGAGGAGGTGCAGAGCGGGCCAGAGGTAGAGAAAGAGGAAGGGGGGAGGGGGGGGGATCATGCATCCCATGGTAGTTTTCTGAAGGAGAGTCATTCATTTTCTTTCTAATGAAAGTGTGCATGGTGCTCACAGACAACGATTTTCTCAGTTGTGACTGTTTTCTCAGTAAGTTGTAACGCCATTAACTGTGCATCAAGAACAGTGACTTTTATAATGCCACTGACACTTCTGGATGTAAACTTGTCTTTGATAGTTTCATATCAAATGCTCAATTACTTGAATGGACATTATATTTAAGGCCATAACCTGGATGTGTAGAATTCCAGCCAGACACAATTTTCTGTACATTTCAGCTCAGAAGAGAATATACTATTGGGAAAAAAAAGATACAACCTTGTAAAGGTAAGAGGGTTTTTCTTTCATTACTCCACAGAGAATAAGGATTTCTTTTTTTTTTTTTTAACAAGTACGCATGAGGCTGAAAGACAGCCTTAAAACTAATGAAGCACTGATTTAGCTCCTGGAAGAGTTCCCAATGCTTCCTTATTGGCTACTACAGTATATAAAAATCTAATGAACCACAAAATGATGATGGAGAAATCCAGTCTACTCAGACTGGCTTCTGGATACTGGAATATTAGAAGTGCTCATCACAGTCATTATGGAGAACATAATAGATGGAAAATAGCATGATTATGAGATTATTAAATTCCACTTCCCTTTACTGTTTCTAGATTCAACAAAAGCGGTTTTTTGCGTGTTTCATTTTCAGATGTTTTCCTGTATTACAGATTGCAATTAATGTATTCTCAGCTAGATATAAAAATTAATTATGAATATAAATACATTATTGTTAAGTATGTATTAATATCAGTATATAGATGTAATAATAGATTTTTATCTAATTAATATAATAAACTCAATTATAAATACTGTTCTATTTCTGGGATTTCTATTACGCAGTGTCTGGATTGCTAAAGCTGTGGACACTTCATTTTGCCTACTATGTCAAATGCTGATATCATGATACCATCTTGTCCTTAAGAACTCAATCTGATCAATTTTTATCTTTTTTTAGTGTTACAGATGTCTTGTACACTGCCAAATATTTGTACGAATGCAAATTATGTTTTATTTCTCTACAGATCAGAATGTTGGACTGCAAGGTTTTGCTATATGCAAAGGTTTGTACCTCAGCTATTGCAGAGATTACTTTTCCAACACTGTGGCTCTCTACCCAACATTTTGAAGGAGTGTGGGATGGGAGATATGGATGTTAAAGTAGTCTTTCAAGTTTTTTCCTTGGCTGCTTCTACCCGTATGAAAATATGTCAAGAGTTACAGCATCTTTGCCTCTGTCATCCACACTGTGCTTCAGTTCCACAGTGCAATGACTGTCATCATAAACAGTGCAGTTCACTTGGTGCCTAAATCATGTGTGCACACAGACATGAATTTTCAGCCTTAACATTGATTTGTAGCTAATCTGTATCACAGCATAACATAGACAGTGGCAGGAGAAAAGGATTAAAGATCAGCAGAAATGTTATCAAGATCTCCAGCTGTAGCTTTCATTGAGTACCCTGTAGGTGTTCAGCTGAAACTACAGTTTACTTTCTCCTTCAGAAAAAGTCACTTCATATTTTTACATGGCATCCATTTGGTAATTAGCACATTTTTAGTTATACTGCTTAACCTAATTTTTAGCCATTGATTAAAGTTTTCTAGACACAAAATGAGGTTGCAGTATTTCCCATATTCAAAAAGTATTTATATTTTGCTGAGAAATTAATCAGATCCTCCTGTTAACAGTCAGAATATTTTCCCAGTTGTCAAAAGATCTGCAGAATTTACCAGTTACATTTTTAGTAGCTGAACCAGATGTGAGTAAATTTAATCTCTTATATTAAATTGCTTAATTAGGAAAGTAGCATATTGTTGCATCTAGCAGGGAGACTAGGGATGATTTACCACATTATAAAAAAATTCAAAATACATCAGACTTCTGATTAGTCTTTAGCATCCTTCTGGTGTTTACTATGGCCTATGACATTTGGAGTTTGCCTCTACCTACCTGTTTGCTAGTTACCTTTTCATGGAAGTACTTCAAGGGTCACAGAGGAAACTTTGTTTTTTCAAGATGTTACTTTAGTAAAAGAAACAATATTCTACATGCTCCATTTCCCTTATTTACTACATACATAGTAAATAATTCATAGGAGTCCACTGTATAGAGGATTATAGATGGCCCTATGTCAAACTAGTATCTTTTCCTTAGTCCTTCTCTTTAGATAACAGATTTTCTAACTCGGAGTTTCCTAGGGAAAATTTCATAGGATTTTTTTTTTCTTCTTGGACTATACAGTCTAGGCCTGATGGTTACTGCCTCTTGGACAGAAAGTTTCTCTGCTTCTGGATACATCTTAAACAGAGATATTTTAAGGACTACCATTTCCTGTGCAGAGCTTTAAGAGCACCTTTTACATTCAGTAATGTGAAAAACAACCATTAATTTCAAATTCTCATCGGTCATCAGTACCACAGCCATTATAGACATCACTTATATTCCTTAATGCTCTACTCTTAATGCTGGCTACTGTCATGGGCACTCATGTTTTGTTTAAAACACATCTCCTTGTTATATTCAAATCTCTGCAGCATAAGACCCCAAACTAAATGTGTGTTCTAGTATCAGTCTAGTCATGACTTCATGAACTTGCACTAGTACAGGAGGATACCTGCACAAAGTTCTTGTCTGAATGCTTGTCCTATGATAATACCACGAAATATTTTCCACCACAAGGTAATTGCTGAGATTGGAACTGGGCAAGATAAAACCTTTTAAAAATACTTAATTTTATCGCTTTTTTCAGAAAAAAAAATATCAAGAAGAAATTTCACAGTACCGTTTCACAGACCCATAGCTTCATCTTTTTTTGTGCATACATATATATATATATATATATATATATATATAATATAAAACATACATAAAAATGTAATGACTGGCATTGAGCCTGTGTTTGTGAGGGGATGGCCAATGTGATGTGGAGGGAGAGAGGGAGAAGATTCCCCAAGGTTGTAAACAGCCCCGACACCCAAAAAGAACACAGCACAATTAGGCCAGCCAGTTTAAACATCTGGCAATACAAAAACAAACAAAAAGCAAAAGGAAACAAAACAAAAACCCACCAAAAACCCCAAACCACATTAAATGTGTTAAAATGTGTAGCCCTCTTCTCTTCTTTTAAAATGGAGAAAATGCACACATACAGGTGCCTGCTGCTGGTAGTTCACACGAAAGATTATTCTACATTAAATAAATATTATCCTCATCTGGACAAATGACTTGGTATCCTCTTGTTTACTTTTACTTGCCAAAGTTGAGTCAAATACATGGGCTGTGAGAAAAAATTTCTACAAAAAAATATTGACTACTCCAATGAATTTACTATTTCTACTTCAAGCAGCTGAAATCCTAGCAGAGTATTTGCTCCCTTTTTCTGACATTTTGGAAGCCAGATTTTTGTGCTTCTTTTTATCATTTTTGCCTGCTAAAGTGAGAAATTTTGTCACAATTTAGAAGGCTCAAAACAAGTACTATCTGAGATAGTTAATTCAAATTTCTGTAACTCAAAACAGCCTGGCTCTCAGATGATGCAGATGGTATGAAGGAGGAGAAGGACCGTTTTGGCCACGGAATCACATTCAATACTTTTTTTTTTCCCTCTAGCATAATCACATAATCATGTGATGGGACAAGACTCTGAGGCTACTGCTCTGTCCCCATCTTTCCTTTTTTTTTTGCTCCATATAGTGTGGGTGTGAGTGTGCCAGGGTTTTCCCTTAGGAATGAATCTAGCAGAGAGGATGAACAAAGGGCTGTCATTCAAAGAGAAGGCAAAAGGTCACAGAATGACAGACAGACACTCCATCAGTCTCCACAGAGAGGCCATTGTTACTGGATTTCTTGCTGAAGTACAGCAGGTTTATCCCCAAAGCACAAGCATACAAGGTTAGCATCCTGTGCTTTTGATACAGCCAGAACTAGGATTTCAGGCAGTAATGGAAGGAATAAAGAGGATATCAAGGTAACTAGAAAAATCCTAAACCAACCCATCAGATTCATCGAACATGTGGCAGTTATTCAGCTGTATTTCATATCAACCACAACCCCACCACTTCTCAAGGCGCATCTCTGTTCTCCCTGTGATAGTGTTGCCTGTGCTTTGAAAACTCAGTGGATGCCATGGCCAAAGTTTTGTACTACCTTCTTTTCCCTTGAAACTGATGATCATTTGTTTTCCTTTAATGGTCTTGAATCTAATAAAAGTGATAGATACCTAACAGAATTATTAATTGCTTGGCGGTTAATCCACAGATCAATTTAAAACCACAGAGTGATGCCAGCCACTACTGCAGTAGCCAATAAAAGGTAGGCAAAACATTGTCTTTTCATCAAATCTATTAATCATAATAATTATTCACAAACTGCATTACCATGGAGACAATCCTCCTAAAATCACCTGAATTAATGAGGTTAGTAATTAACTTTATTTATCTCATTTCAAACGTGGTCCTTAGGTTTTGACATTTACTGATTGGATTCTGCAACCTTTATATCATTTACTTTGGAGTAATTTGTAACCAATTTTGCACAACCCTCTGACAATTTTACTGAGCAACCACAGATGACAGAAAATCTTTTTCTTGCAAAACATTCTTGACAGAAGTAGGTGCATAGGTGCATATACTCATATAGCCAGCTTACTCAGCGTATGCATCACTATTGACATTTTATCAGAGTTTAAAAAAAAAAAAACAACACAACAAAACCCACCAGAATTATGATCAATGCTGATAGTTGGTTTTCTGTGATCTGATGGTACAGATCACAGAAAAATTTTGGAAACACAAACAAAAGCAAATAAGCAATAAACAAAAGCAAAAAAGCAATACATAGCATACATACCTAGAAAACTCAGTTGTTGAAAGCTCTTACCCAAGGCAAATGAAGGCAGATGCTGCATCTGTTAAATGCAATGGTCTAACTGACATAAAATTGCCAGGTTTTTATAGCCATCACCATGCATCTTTACGAGAAGAAAAATTCTCTAACCCAATGTGCATTGCAGCTGGTGGAAGAGAAGCTGTTTATGAACTTTTCCATGGGCTCCCATTGTGCATGTTGACAGAAAATTTGCAGGCCAGAACACAGACAGTAGTGGTACTGAATGCCAGATTATTAATACACACCAAAGAAGAGAAGAGTACTACTATGACTTTTCTAACCCAAGGGCACAGATTATTTCTGTCCTCCAATAACTTCACACCTTCAGCAGTTGACATATCTGTTAAACCTCTAAAAGAAAACTTTTGTCCCTTCTACTTTATTTTATACCTCATGAACCCATGATGGGCTAGAATGTAAGTTAACTCTTGAGTTTAATTGTTAAATCAAGTGAGGTATCTTCAAACCATTTTGACTGTAGAGCTGTTTAAAATGAGCTCAGTGATCACTTTGATTTTCAAGCACTTTTATAACTGCTTTCCATTAGTGTAGAAGATTTTTAAAATGCTACATGTAAAACCAAATGCTACATGTGAAACCAAATGAAACTTTCTTGCAGCAGCTAGAAAATAATCTGATCTCAAAATAACTGTGGAGATACATAGATAGATAGATAGATAGATAGATACATACATACATACGTAAGCACATGGACACACACATTTGCTTACAAATTTTATGCTGAGGTTCTGCAGGATTTCTCTCTCTCTCTTCCCCTCCATCCCTGCACTCTGAATTCAGCAGCAAATGTAATGAGGCTGGGGTAATGTTATGATTTAGAGTAAGTCACTCCTGCATAAATATCACCTAATTTTAAAGTAATATCATAACAATTTTAAATGAAATGACTATTGTTTCTGTGATCCACTTCTCTTGGAACATTTCAGAAATTTGAATTTTGTATTCTTTTTAGAAGTAGGGAAAAGCTTTTTACTTCAGCTGTATGAAAAATTCAAGAAATACAGGATGTTGGAAGGTACACCTTGTCTCCTATGGTCACTCTTAAAGAATTAATAAAATGTGTATTTGCATAAATGGCTTGTTTTACAGGAGTCTTCATATAACCCAAAAGTGTTTATTTCTGGTTATAAACTTCAAGCTTAATCTTCGGTGAATGCTGTATTAAATTGCAGTGCTACCATGCATGGCTACTAACTGCAAAACCAAATGTGCATTTGGTTGTAAATTTTACATCTTCTAGTAAAAAGAATAAAACAGCCTCCCCATTCCCAAAATCATAGGAATTTTCGACCTATTGTTTGCCTAGAGTTCCTCAATTTTCCCCAGATTGTTTTTGATGAATATTTGGTCAAGGTTGAATTCCCACAATAAGTATGTGCAGCAGAGTTGAGAATGCTTTGGCTTCCATCTGCCAAAGTTGAACGTATTTCCAGATAGATTTAGCCCAAATAATAGTGCAGATCTAAGCACTAGAATGTGGTAGTTGATAGCAGCACTGCTAGTAACACCCTTCCCTCACCTCTGCCCAAGCCATGTAGAGTAATATCTTAGCACCCAATGCAATATGTGGGATTAACCACCATGGAAGTTGAGGCAAAAGTGCTGCCTAATGAGATGGTTACAAACTGGCTCATTGCAGCCAAAACAGAGTTGAATAACGATGTAGTTTGCAGTACTACCAGGCATTTGCACACAAGGAAGGGACCACTGGATGGAACTCACTGGCTGCAAAGTTGCTATATATGCTGGAGGATGTGCATTTAAATATTAGCTACTTGTAAGCACTTTGCCAGAAGGGGCTTCTAGGTTAAATTGAACATAATCTGAGAAAACTCACAGCCCAAGAGTACCCAAGGATCTGGAAACTAACTTGAAAAATTCAGATTCTGGAAATAGTGATTTTTTTCTTGTCGTTCTCACTAAGACATGTTTATCTCCTCTTTGAATTGGAAAGTTCTCCCCATCCTAAATTAAAAACAAAAACATTCATAATAAGTCCATCCTACTGCAAAGTCTCTGGTAATTCCATTTAAGACAGGAATGAAAACTGACACTTAAAATTCACTATTGTTTTTGAAGTGAACAACAGGTTTATCTGAAGGAAACCCTCTTGTGTCACACACAGACTGCTCCTAAGGGCATTATCTGGTTTCTAGGCTGGGTGGCAAACAGAGACATACTGTATCTCTACCCAATAAAGAGCTCTAAACTGTTTGGCAAGCCAAGTTATGCCTTCTCACACACATCTGCCAGTTCCCACATAGTAAGCATCATCTGCACTAAGCCAAGACGGTAAATTAAAATAATTCCCTTGCAAGATTCTGGAACATCCTTTAGGACAGCTGCCATCCAGTAAATTCTAAAATACAGGAATCAGTGGTATTAAAGCCCTGGCAAGCCTTTCATTACCGACACAAGTAATGATGGTAGGTTCATAGCTGATCAAATCTGTCTACCAAAAAACTAACTAAAATGAAAGTAGGACCATTTGGCAAGTAAAAAGAAAAAAAATTACCTAAGCAGTAGGTAGATGAAAATTGTTCATCCATGCTACATGGAACTTAAGAGTGTAGATGCCAACACTGTAACCGTGGTTGTACTAAAAAACATTAACCTAATAGAGTGATGAGAAGTAAAAGACATTAAATATAAGAGGTGTTTTCAAAAAAAGAAAAAAGGAAACAATAGCCATGTAATGTATCATTTATGTGTTTTCCTCACCATAAATCTACACACCAAGGGAATACACTTCCTGATCTGTAATCTGTATGAATTTTGAGAAACTGAGCGAAAAAATACATCAGTATAATAAAAATATTTAGTTAACTGATTGTCGTGTATATGTCAGGGGTGTTGTAAGCCCAGTGTGACAAACAACAAACTCAAACAGAATAAAAACCATTGCATTAAACTCTAAAATCCTTTGTTAGCAGACCAGATACAATAATGTCCAGAAATTGTCTTAGATTAGTTTAAAAAATTATTCCAGTTCATCTTGTGCATTCAGTGCGTGTGGATATCTACTGTACTTATTTTTTGTACAGACATTCAGATCACATCTCCCAAGCAGGACATACACAGGAGATGGAATTCCTCACAGAAGAGCCGAGAACAGAAAGAGAGGAAATGCCATGTTTTGCATCCCCAAGACACCAGGGCATTTAAGACAGAAGCCTGAATGTTGGCTCCCAGACAGCCTGACTCCTGTCAAGAAGGAATGCTTCCCGGCTTGTAAGATTCTTCCCCCTCCTTTGTTTCTATCTCATCCATTACACCAGAGAGAAAAAAAATTTATTCCTTTTTAGGATCCCTCTGATCAGTTCTACAGGATCCAGGGAATCCAGGTGTGTTTTAGTATGTTATAGAAGTTTAGTATGTTATAAAAGTTATAAACTTTTCATAAAGGGTGCTTTGAAAATTGTCTCTTTTTTAATATTCTCTACAAACATTCTTTCTTACTGTGATGACTTGCTTTGCTAGTTTAAATAAACTTGACTTTTACTGTTATATGGTAATCTAACAGCTATTTTCAAAATTACATTTAGGACACCAGATATTTGCCAAAAAAGTACATTTTTGTTCTTATTTATGAAAAATAAGAACATTTGTCTTGTAGACAGAGAACATGAGAATGTAAATATTTGTTTGATTTTTGCCCTGCTTTGGGCCATAAAGAAATGGCTTCACCTTACTATTCCTGTTACAATACTTATTGAGTTATACAGCCTTATTATTACTGGCTAAAATATATTGCATAATTACCATATATCCTAAATCTCTGTTGTAAACTATCACTTATATTTCATCCATATAGACTAATTGCGGTTTTTTCAGTAACATTTCTTCAAAGAATTTAAAGGCAAAGATTATAGCAGAGCCAGGGATCCCCTTAGACTTTACAAGAATATTCCCCCCTCCAAACTGAAAGGGAATCTATGTAAAAATATAAGTTAGACAGAAATGCATATGCAAACTTTTGCTTCCAGAAATCCTAGACTGTGCCAACAGTGGTAATAAATATGACCAGATGTTACTGCTTTCATAAAAGTCAAGTTACAAAACCTGGAAACTCACTCAGTGTAAATGAAGAGAAGAAAAAATTGCTTTGAGTAAACCTGAATGTGATAGCCACATGGGGCAAATACAAAACAGCACAAAGAATTAACAAAAGTTCTGTCAAAAAGAAACCTACAGCAATTTTGTTAGAACCTGTAAATCAACCTAACATGAAGTATCTTCAGATACCTTTCTATTGTCTATGCCTTTTTAATGCAACAAATGCATAAAGGGCTTACACATGTGAAAACACAAACTTTTGATAGATGTAATATCATGTCTAGAAACCTTTAGGATCTGAAACAAGGAAGGATACTATAACAAGCATCTTTTTTTTTTCAAGTATCATATCACAAGTAAGACCTAGTAGCTTCAGCCTGCAAAACTGTTTTTTGTCTACACATTAGAGCATTACCTCAAAACATTCTAGTTTTAGAATCTGTTTCTTTTGGTGTGGTTTAAGGCAAGATAACACAGATCAGCAAGGTATGCTGATCCACAAACTGCAACAGGAACTGCATATTTTTGAATAAAAGGGGTCACACGAGTACTCAAATTTAGAGTCCTCCAGACTCTGTGCTTGCATTCAGTGCTTTTCAATCCGTGCAATACCCCACTCAACATTTTCCTTACAAGTTTTTAGGCACTGCTTTGGAATTGGTATTTGTTTCCTCAACAAGAGGTTGAGTGAGACTTTGTGAATCACTTCAAGGTCCCAGACACTTGCTTTAGGATATCAAGATTCAAATCAAACTTCTTTGAAGAAAACATCTTCTTGCCCAACACAAGCGCCAGTTTTTCAACACTCCAAATAAAGAACTTCTCTTTCGTACTACAGATGTAGTAACTAAAATTGCCTTACTTCATGAATATTACACTATATTCACACACTTCCAAAGAACTTGTGAAAATTGTGGACAGTTCTACGGAAGAAGGAAGTACAGCAATCACCACGTGTGGATTGCAATAACAATGCTACTAATCTTATTGCAACATCTATTCAGAATATATCCATGCAGGATGCAGACAGAGAATTATCAGATGTTCTGCACTCCACAGAATGGCATGGCAAACTGGCCATGAATTATTACAACTTCTTCAGAAGTCACGGGCAAGGAACAAAGATTAAAATCTGATGTAACTGTTTAATGCACAGAGTTCCTTGTGAGGCTGGAAGTTTGTAGAGTGTTTTAAGGGACCTTTCAATTGTAGCAAATTATTTCCTTCCTGCACCACAAAGTGAGGATGTTGCCACACGAAGGCAGTTAGCAACAAGTTACAGCCACCAAAATAGACTGCAAAGTGAAAGAATTTCTAGTTTATCATGGCTCTCCTAAGAGTCTGCTCCTTTTGTAAACAAGCAGTCAGAATTATTTACACAAGTATAGAATTGCTTTTGCAGGAATATTTAAGTCCTTCTGCCATCATATTCTTAAAAGGAAAGACTTCTAGAATCTTTTACTCTTTAAAATGCAGCTCTTAAAGTTATGAAATAATCCTAACTCTGAAATAATCTATTTCAGATGAGGATCCAGGGAAAAAAAAAAACAACAAAACAACAACAAAAAGAACCAAAACCCTGTTTTGTCAGCATTATTAAGACTTTGGAGAGGAAAGTTCATAGATTCTTTCTTTGGAGGATCCTTTTCCATATTTTGATATATACACCTATTAAAAATCATCAAATTTATGGCAAAATCTTAATTAATAGAATTTTTTACACAAATAAGAGAGGTGATCTCCACAGTTCAGTAGATTGATAAAATTGGGTTTATATAATTTTAATAGAATTTATTATAAATGCTATTAAAATTATATATTTTATAATTTATATATAAATTTATTTTTCAGTAAAGTTTAAAAATTAAAAAAATAGGGTGCCTCATAAAATTAATTTCAGTATTTCTGTGAAATAATTCTTTTTATGAGATAATAAAAAATAGCTGATGTGTTATATCATGAAAACAGTTAGTCATTGATCCATGGGAAAGTAATGTTTAAAGTTAGACATTTAAAAAAACCCTTCTTCTGAACACCACATTATTCTGGTTCAGTAAGTTTATTTTTCAGCAGCAACTTTCGTATGCTTCCCTCACTTCATTTCAGCACACCCTTTAGATGACCCAGAACTGCATCTTTGTAACTGGAATACACCCCAGTGAATAATTTCTGAGAACACAGTTCTTGCTCAGCTAACAGTAACTGCCAAAAGTGCTCTGACAAATTAGGAAAATCAGAAAAATGCAATTACTTTTATCTCCAGCTACTGATTAATTGTACTACAGCCACAACTAGAATTTGAAAATGCAATTGTGACTTGAGTCTTATGCTGTCCTTTGCTTTGAAAGAAAACTGGATCATATTTTCTTTTTCTCACAAAAGCAGACCTATACTTGGGTTTCTGGATGAATTTGATCTTTTGAAATAATCGTGGCAAACTAGGGCTAGGAACAGGAGGTAGAGCGTATTGCTGTTTCTCTTGGCATACAATTTTCAGAGATGAGGTTGGTGTTCCATCTTCATATGTCAAGATTTAAAAAGTCTAGAAAGATAAAATGATATATTCATAGAAATTGCACATATGATGGGGTGAAGGGAGGGTTTGCTTATGTCTGTACTGTGGGGCATAATCCACTTTCCATGATAAACCTGCCTCAGCCACTAACCAGGTGAGGTTTGTGATTCAGTCAATAGTAATCAAAATACACAGCTGGAAATGGACTCAAAATACACTCAGTGCACTCTCCAGCGGGGAGTTTTGCATGGTGTATTTGCTGAAGCTAAAACAACCCATTGTACCTTTGTAGTCCCAAGAAAGAGGTAACACAGATAACTATGTTTGCTAAAGGACTGTGAGTTGTTCCTGATTACAGCTGACCAGAGGCAATTCAGACCTACCCCCTCTCTGTTCCTGTGTTTAGTCATACACCCTGACAGCTCATCTTGCATGCCTTGTCCCAAGTCTGTTTTGATCACAGCATGATGACCAATCATGTTCCACTTCTAGCTGCAGATTCCTTTTGATTTGAATACAAAGGTGATGTAAATGAAGATTATCTCTGTGCTCTTAACCACTACTTTTTCCCCAAAGAACACCGTTTAAGACAACCAGCTTTTCATTACACATAAAATTAAAAAATACTTTACAACCAAAACCTGAAGTTATCCATGTACCTCTACCTCACAAAGGCTAGAGCATTTGTCCTTATAATACCTACAAGGTGAGCCATTATTCAACATCTCTGTTTCACAGATAAAAAGCTTAAGCACAAAGCCCTGCCAAGGTAACATGAACACTTGCATTTATCTTGGTGGTATTAAAACAAGTCCTGGATTCAAAAGCAGTGCTCAGGCACACAGATAATACATGAAATAGAAAACAAACAGAAAAACAAAAACCCAAACAAAAAAACCCCAAACTTACCTACATCTCCTGAATCCCAAGGCAAAAAAAAGAGAAGCACCAAGCTATAGCTTTTCAGCTTCCATTGTACTCTGTATCACACTATCCTGACATCTACTAACAATACATATTATTTACATTACACGTCAGTTAAATATCCTTTCTACACATTCTAGGCATGCAAAGTGCAGAGAAATGCTAGCTCTCTGGAAAGAATGAATTCAGAAACACAAACTATTTCGTAAGCCCTAAGAGAGTTCCAGGTGTAAGCAGGCAGTATTCCTGCACAGACAGGTCACTTTGCTATTACACACAGCACAACTCCAAACTGAATGTGATGTATTAAACCCAATTCAAAATACATTTACAGCACAATACAAAAATAAGCATTTTATACAGAAACAAACAGCACTGTACCCCACAGACCAAGCTAAGGAAAAGCTTTGCCTTAGATATTCTTTTTTTCTACAGAGAATCACTCTCTTTAACAAATAGTTTTTCCTATGTTAATGATCTAGAAAACATGGATAATACTGAATACTGGAAAACACATTTTTATTTATAATACCTTGCATGTGACAATCTCTTTCCAAGTCATTATTAGCATCAAGCAAAAAAGTAACTACGATCCATTTTCCAAGTAACACCTCTGAGCAGTGGGACACCAGAAGGCTCTTTCAAGTGTAGTTACATTTTCCTGTCAGCCTCTTGGTTGTAGAGACATATATTGATTTAGTGTGTACGGAGGCAGAAAGTGTTGCCACTAACACTAGAACTGAAAGAGTGGGAGGAACACGGTGCAGGAATACTCAAGCCTACACACAAAACCAGGATATGCTGCTCCACCCAAGGGTGGATCCAGTGCAAACAAATACATGGAGACCTACAAACCTGAATCTCTCATAGCACGAGAATCTCAAGCACCAAGCAGAAGAGACATGCTATGCAGCCTTTCCATACAGTGAATGACACCAGGATTTGACAATTTCAGGGTGTTCACATTATTCATATTTACTTTGAGGTGAGTCTGGATAAAGCCTGGGCAACCTGTTCTTGTTGAAGGTGTTCCTACTAATTGAAGGGACATTGGACTAGAGATGGCCTTTAAAGATCCCTTCCAACCCAAAACGTTCTAGGATTCTGTATTTATACTGCATGCAGAGATGTGTGGTTTTTTAAATGTTTAATCTACTTACTAGCATATCTTACAGAAGGTAATTCAGATCACCTTGGATTTCCTTAGCTATTTCCACTAAAGAAATGAGTGTCATTTTTACCCTCTGTGGTCTGAGTAATATGCCAGTTAAACTTGCCCTACTTTTACATATGTATACTTAATAATAAGAACCTACTTTTACATATGTATACTTAATAATAAGAATCAGAGCCTTTCCCTCCCTTATTTTTGCCCCTCCATATCGATCTCCTTTTTCTGGCGTAGCCAGTCTATTCACAATGGAGTTGAAAATACTGAAAAAGTATGCTGGAAAATACCTGACAAATATCAGGAATAGATTCAGCCACACAGATAGTTAAAATTTAGTCACAGTTCTTTCTTTTTTCCTTTTTCTTTTAAAACGTGCTTTCATGCTACTGGCAATGTTGAGAGAGCTGAGTTAGGTGATGAAAGAGACAAATGCTCTGTGTTTCTCTTATATTTCATAAGCATAGATGGAGAGCATGACAGTGACGTAATGTGAGCCCAATGCAGTGTTTGCAGTTCAGAAGACATTAGGGTGTTTTTCACTCCTGCCTTGATAACTTCACTACAAGGACTTAAGAGAGCCAGTAGACATGGCTCACTGCACAATTTTGGCAGCTTGCATTGTAGTTTCTTAACTTACACAGCTATGAAGACTGGAGAGTTACTCAAAGAATTAATTGCCAATAAACATTTTTTCTCTTCACGCAAGACAGAAAAAGGAAGAATAGAAATTACAACTATTTCACAGTAAAAATAATGTTTTCTATTAGGTAGCTGAATATAGATTATTATTGATATCAACTATACTGGTTAAAAATGTTTTCATTATTAGAGTTTATGTCCTGGACCTGCCATTTATTTGCTTGCCCAGAAACAGTCTTTATCACTAGCTAACACACCAGCCTTACAAATCTACCTGCCTGTGTCAGTGAGGGGGGACTGCAGATAACAGTTCTGCACCACGTCTTCACCTGAGCCAGGAGGAAGGGAGAATAATAGAAAATACTTAAGAATTCAGGTACTTATCCTCTCCCTGCAGAGTGACCAGAGAAAGCCCAGCAGCACCGATAGTGATGCTGATGGGAGAGAGCATCACAGCTTTGAAGTGGTGTGGTCTACACTGCTGCACTGGCAGCTGTCAAAGCAGATTTGATTCTTTTGTTCAGAGAATCTCTCTCTCCCTCTTGCCTCTCTATGGGAGGCATTCAAAGAGCAGACAATTCTGTCGGGGAATTTTCCTCCCACTGCTGAAAACTACGTACTGTATCAGCAAGAAAATATGGCTAGTGTTTGCTAATGACTAACCTTGAATTCCTTCTAATAAATCAGCAGTGATAAATTACAATGAGAAGAGGATTCAGTGTGTGCAGTTAGGTAATGCAGGGGGTTACCAAATAATGACTATGAAAAGAGCAAAATAAAATAAGACAACTTAAAAATGTTTCAGAATTTCATCCAATATTGATTTGACTTTTTCAATTGAACTAGGGGAAAAAAAAATTAAAAGCTTTCTTTTCCAGGAGTGTAGGTATTAGCTCCTAACATTTGCTTTGAGCTGACCAGTATGAAAAACAGAAACATTCATGAGCATGCGCACACACACAGAGACATGCAGAGAAATAAGGAAACATCTTAACATAACTGCATGAGCAGACTCAGGTTACAGAAAATTCTAGAGTTTTCTCATATCACTCTGATGACGCAAGGATATTTTGTGTCATGGTATCAACATCAAGATATGGGGTCTAATTCAATATTACTTAAAGGTATCTAAAATAAGTTTTTCTATGACTGTACCTGGTACCACTGATGCCTTCTTTTTCTTTCCCATCCCTTCTCCTTCAACAGAAAAATATTTAATTTTTATTAATTATAATATATATATAATATAATATTAGTTTTAGTTTTTATGAATTATATATTAGTTACATATTTGGTCTTTATAAAAATTTGGTTTTAGGGAAGAACTGCAAAAAGGAAAGAAAATTACAGGTTTTTAATGGTTTATAATATAGGCTTAGAATTTGATGGGTACATGCCTAAGGGAAAGTGGCAATTTTAAATATAGACTTTAAAAAGTTTCGTTATCAGTATCACTATCTACAATTATTTGCCTTTGAGTCAGTCTCCTCGGTTTCCATACATTGTTATCTAGCAAAGGGAAAAAGAGTTGCACTACTTCTACAGCTACCTTCTGCACTTGCTTCCTTTTCTTAATGCATTTTTAAGACAAGGACTGTATCATCACACATGTGATTCATACACAGAATGATCTTTGATGTTACTAGTTCAGGTATATAAAATTCATTATATACTTTTTAGCTTTACTACAATAAATAAAGAAATGTTGTTACTATCATTTAATTATCAGTCCTCCCTTACACTGATTTCAGTTTTATTTATGTTTTGATACAACTTTTTAAAATTCCAAGAGTGATCTGACATCTGTCGAAATCAGTTCTTAGCCACAAAACCAAATCGAATCACCATGCAATGTTATTTCAGATCTTTCATAAGACAGGAACACTACTGAAAGGATGCAATAATAAAAACACCCAACTGCTTCCTCAAAGAGCACTTCTGTATTTTGGCCTCCCACAAATGCCTCCCCATTAAGTTGATTTTGAAGCACAGCTTGAAGCTCAAGGATTTGTATGGACCATATCTACACCACAAGTGTGGGCACCAGAAGCAGTTAGTGTGTGGCAGACATAGTCATTTACTGTGTAATGCTTGTGCTCTGAAATATACAGCAAATTAGCTCACACAAGCCATGGTTAATTTGTGACTGAGAATATTTGTGGTAGCCAAGCAATCTTTCTTACAGAAAAATCAACATATCATCAACCCTGAGGGCTGCTGGTTTTCAAACTATTTTGGAACAGGGGCGACCCTGATTCAGGAACACATCCTTACTTCAAAAGGAAATGCTCCAATAAAATCAATGAAAGCTCAGTGCATAAATCAGTGCTTTCTCATAGATCTCAACTTAAGAACCATTATACACTTATTTTCCTCAGTTATGACCACAGAATACCCAGCCAGTTACTCATTAATTACACAACTGGCAGTACCACTGTGCATGGGATTCCAGATCAAGTGAGATTTTTTAGGATCAAAAATATTACTCTTAGCTTCACAGGAAACTTTGTAATGAGGCAGTCAAGGAGTCCTGAGCAAGGAGACCAGTGAGAAAACCCGCTAAATAAGGAGCTTATCTGATGGATTTGAGATTACATGCGTATGAAATACAATAACGATTTCCTCTTGCTTTGGTGGAACAAGTGAAACACGAGGTAGAGTGCAGAGAATATTGCACCAGCATAGCCCACAGGGAACACAAAGAGCTGTAACTGAAAGGTAAAACAGGAGTGAATAGCAAATCTTGTAAAGACCTGAAAAATATAAACCTCCTCCCTTTGGTTTTAAATTACCTTGACATTTTTCTTACATGTGGTTTCTCCTTTCTTCTTGAAGCTGGATATTCAAACCTTGCAAGTAAATAAGGAAAGCACCAGTTTTAAAGATTGACACAATTTGTTTGATGATGAGCAAGTTGTCAAAATTATGCATAGAAGCCCTAAGGCAGAAAAGAAAGGGTTTTCAATCACAGTGGTAAATAAAATCCTTGACACAGTCTGACTAAAGGGTCCAGCTAGCAAATTCAAGATCTAAGTTCTTCATTGAGACAGAAAAATCAAGGAAGACATACATAATTATTTTTTATCAAACCCAAAGTGACAAAAGCTTTAAACCTGCTGGGGTTTAACTCTGTGTAAAATAGTTTATTCAGCATAGCCTCTCCAATGTATTACCTCCCATGCTTTATATCAAATCAAAACGTTTCATTCACATGCAATAAAAACCAAAACCAGGCTAGGTCAAAAAGGAATCAGTAAATAATTTTGATGCTAAGAAAATGTGACTTGCATTACCACAATACACACTAAAGTATATTGCAGCTTCCTGCAACAAAAATTCAGAATAAAGGCATTATAATTGTAGCTACTGTGGTCACAGGAGCTGTTATGGTCCCAAATTTGAAGCAAATGATCAAACATGCCATGTTTCTGGTCCTGTAGGACATTTCTTCTGTCAGACACTGATATCCAGGTGGAGGATGGATCTGACTTTTATCATATGCAAAGCCATGGACCCTACATACATGTGCTTTTTTAATAGCACAAAGCTTTCTATGCTGAATTTCTAATTCAGGTGGTATGGAGCTATCCCCACAAGACGGTACTTTGTCCATAAAATACTTGGATAGGAATTGCATTGTATTATCTACAGTAAATCCTATGTGGGAGTCTTCTATGCTATTAGAAGACAAATATCAGCTAAAAAATTAGTTGTCAACTTCTGTTACATGCCAATTCATTATGTTTTTCAGATTCAAGGAGAGCCCTGAAGAATCCCTACTTGGTATGCCCATGAGCACACACAAACAGATTAGTTTGTTTAAAACTTAGAATCCAGTTTCAAGTTTGGTTGTTTTGGGGCTGGATTATTTTTAACAGATGTTGACTGGTGAAGGAGCACAATCAGCAGTAGCTTTCTGCATGCCTCCCTGCCCATTTTCCTCTCCTATATTTTCTGGAAGGTTTTACGATCAACATCACTGTCACGCAGAACATGTAAGGAACAGTCAAAGCAAGGATTTCACATTACATAAGCTCTAACAAACAAGGAAACACAGCCTAATATCCACCACAGACATCTTTAGCCCTCAAAATCCTGCTCCACAAAATGAAAGGTGACCTTTTATTTCTGCTGACAACTGAGATCTTAAATTTCCAACTCAGCCACTCCATGCAGCTATCACTTGAATGCATGAGTGGGGAATGCACGTTTCTGAAGGCAAAACCTTTAAATTTATATGGAAGTAAAATAAAAACATAGATGAGATATTGCCTAGGTATAGAAAAAAGATCTGAAGCTAAAAAATTTGTTGTATATTTACTTCAGATACAAGATGAAGAATTCTGAAAGTTCCATTTTTTTACCTGTAAATAAAGGGGTTTCCACCATTAAATATAATTGTTTTCCATTTCTTGATTACAGTAGAAACCATTAAAGAGTATTAGGAAAATAAAAAATAAAACTGAAACTAAGAATTTCAAACAGTGGTTGATCTCTAGCTCATTATAGGGAATAACTAAAAGCAAAACTTTCAGTCAGATTAGGCATAAATCACTGTATTTGATTTGGGGTTTTATTTTTTAAGCAATGAAGTAATTAAATATTCCTGTTAAATGTAAATTACTTTTGGATGATAAAGACAATTGTGTGCTGAAGATTCTTTGACCTCAAGAGAGTAAAACATGAAAAATGTCTCATAAAAATACAATCTTACCTCAAGGATTGTTTTTGGAGTGAAGTGGGGATGTTTTCAATAGACTCAAATTTTTTTCTTTCAATGGTAATTGTATTAAATAAAATACAGAAGTGTTTCTGCTGGTTACCTCCTGCACAAAACAGAAAACACTAGAAACATAACATAAAAGAAATGGATTATCAGAACTAATACGTTCAGAATATTTCTGGTCCCTTGTTCGTACTACATGTACAACACCAGGAAAAATAGAACTACTTTCTGTTCATTCACTTCAGGGCCCCTTTTTTAATGGCAGCTCTAGTAATCAGTAATAAGGTAGATTTTCTACAGGTTGGTTGCATGCATCAACACTAATGTAATTTTCATATGGCAGGGGATCATAAGGACGAGTAAGGGCTTCACATTACAGAAGGTTCACATTACAGAAGTTGTGGACAATACTGAATGGTGACTGCCAGTAAGTGACATCCTGAGACAGTTTCACAAGGAGTTATACACAGAGAAGTGGGTTGAGAAAATTACAAGTTGGATTCCTTTTTCAGTTGCTTGACAGATTGAATGTTAATTCAGTTAATAACAAACACCAGAATATACATGGCTGGGAAAAGTGTTAGAGCTAGATTTATCAGATTAAAAATACATAATGTCCTTATATCTTTACAATTGAATGTGTTTAAATACCAATACTAGAAACTTAATTTTGAAACGTGAAATGAAATCTTCATGAATTTAGCAAATGCATACAAATATCCTGGGTAAATTCATTCAGCTCTCATGGTTTTTAGAGCTACTAGTCCAGTGCAAAGGGGTTGCCATGGCTACTGCTTCAGAGAAGGTCCATTGAATCACCCATTACAACAAACTCTTGCTTTCCAGACACTACAAGCCTACACATTGGAAAACATTATTTCCTCTTTCCTCCTCCCAACACAGCAAGCTTCCCACATAGACTGAATGTTAGTGCACATGTATGTGAAGAACCATGCCTGCTCTTTCATCACTTCTTCAGCTGTGACCATTTCACATTTATTGTTAGAAAAACAGGAGACAGGATCACAGAATCACAGAATAGGCAAGCTTGGAAGGGACCACAGTGGGTCTGGTCCAGCCTCCCTGCTCAAGCAGAGTCATCCCAGAGCCCATGGCACAGGATTGGGTCCAGACAGTCCTTGACTATCTCCAGTGAGGGAGACTCCACCACTTCTCCAGACAATCTGTTCCAGTGCTCGGTCACCCGCAGAGTGAAGTTCTTCCTCAATTGGAACTTCCTGCACATCATATTTCTGCCCCATTGCCTCTTGTCCTATTGCTCATATTGCCTGGCTCCATCCTCTTGGCATCCTCCCTTCAGATACTGGTAGGCATTGATGAGTTCCTCTCTCAGCTGTCCCTTTGAGTCTGACCATGCCCAGCTCCCTCAGCCTTTCCTCATAAGAGAGATGCTCCAGTTCTCCAATCATCTTTACTGGCATCTTAACTTGATCCCAGATATTTTGCTTAGAAACATCCCAGAAATGTTTTTCATAGAAATCCGCAAACCTGTTAAATCCACTGACCAGTCACATTCAAATTTCATCAGGTCTAGAGGTCCCACCATCTCTGGTTTCCCACATATTTAATAAAGTTCAGTTGCTGAATTCAGTACCCTCAGTGCTTCAACTACAAGAGACCAAAATTTGGGCCCTTGATATCAGGACCTCCTGGGCAGTCACTGCATGAGCCCTGAGATTGCAGCCACTGGCTGGGCTGGTTGCCACTAGCCAGAGAACAGGTTTTATCAGCCCATCTCTCCCCAGTAACAGCACAGGAAACATGGAGGGAGTGGACTCCTGGCATTTCAGGTATGGGCTGAAGGGAAAAAGAAGAGTGCTGGAAACATCTGAGTCAAGGTGCACTGGCAGGCAGGCGGGGTGCACAGGGGCAGCTCGGGCACTGGGTGGTTTTCAGTGAGGAGTTACTTGGGAAGTACAGAACTATTTTCTTAAGTTCAGCTGATTTGATTTATAATTTGTTCCACATCAAAATAAGTGTCCTTCCAAAACTCCTTCATTAGGAAAAAAGCCAACTAGAAAATACAATAACCCCACTTATCTGAAAAATGGGAAATTTATTCTTATGATTTTTATTCAGAATACCTCAACCCTGGCAATCCCTGTGTAGGCATCCTAGCAGTTATTTGTTCCCTTTGAGGTCCTGCTTCTGCTTTTAACTAAAATGTAAATCCTGAGAAATCCTCCAATTAAACACCCACAGATATTTTCTGTTTGTGTTTTGTCACCTTGTATTTTATTAGTGATCCAGTCAGTTTAGTCATTCAAGTCAAAAATAGCTGATCTTCCTAGCATGTTACAGGCATCTAGGAAAGAAGAAAGCATTAGCATTTCTGGTGATTACACTGAGCAACTACTGACTAATAATGTTTTGTACCTATGTGGTTTTGTGAAAGGGTGAGTGGGTGCTCTGAGATTGTCAAAGAATTGCATGACAGCTGGAATTCTCATAAATAAGAAAAACATATACCCAATCATACCTACACATTGTATGGCATGCTCCTGGTAAGTCCAGTCTGAATTTCTGAGTAAGGTGCTCCCTATAAACTTAGAAATCATAGGAGGTTAAATTACTACAAATTCCTGTTTTGGGTGTTTAAAATATGTATATTGGAATCAGTAAAGAATGCATAAAATTCTGAGCACAAGTAACTTTGAAAACTTCCAGGACTTTTCTGCTATCTTCTGCCCATACACACAAGAAAATTAATGTATACACTAATTGTTTTAGCTAACAATTAGTTATTAGGACTGAACTTCTGAGTGCATGGGTTACAGCATGCCTATATAGGGTCCTTTAGATCCTCTGAATCATCAAACTGTTTCCTGAAGAAACAAATAAGTCTGACTACAGTATGCATAATCCTATCTGGGTAATTTCTTTATTATATCTAAGTAATAACATGCAGATGATGTATACATCCATCTACCATCACAAAAAGAATTAAAATTTACTGGGGTAAGTTCCATGTTACCATAACTCATGGCAACTTCAGTCAGTTTGTTCTACCGTCTAGAAACACACAAGACCATCTAATATTGTGATTAGCCCTTTAGTCATTCAAGGATGCACAAAAATTGAATTTCCACTGCCTGTAAGGGACAGGCACATAAGATCTCTACATGTTTTAAATGCCAAAGTCTCTCCCACTCATTTAATGAAAAGAAGAGAGTGGGCATGCTGTGAGCATACAGTGTAACTGGCCAGCTGGTATGCAGCTGTTGAGTTTA
Source organism: Corvus brachyrhynchos (assembly GCF_000691975.1). NCBI lineage: Eukaryota > Metazoa > Chordata > Aves > Passeriformes > Corvidae > Corvus > Corvus brachyrhynchos. The sequence continues at coordinate 2,031,410 of NW_008239304.1, read as the reverse complement.
TCATGCAGGAAGGTATGTGCACTCTGCTCCACCTATAGGTAAGCTGAAATCATCCATATGTCAAGATTCCATGCCTTGGTCTTAAACTGCTCCTCACAGATCCAAACAATGACACACAGAGTCTACTAGGTTCCCCAAAGAAAGCAAATTTAAAGATTACCGTGGAACCTGAACTTGTCTTATTGACACTTACTTAGTGCAAGAAAAAAAAAATTTTTCAATGCTACACATTTACAGTAACTTTCAGGTGGTGTACTTGGTCTGTTCTTTGCAACTCTGGTGAAAGGGCAATGCTGATTCAATAGGAACATTAAATGCAAACTATTCCTGTGAAACCAATGAAATTTGGTGGGGTTTTTTTTCCCTAACAGGAGCCCAAATTTTAGTCTATGTAATGCTTTGCTCACAGAGTCAAGAGAAACCTTTTACTTTGTGAGAAGTGACTTTTTTTTCCTGCCAGAACAAACTGTTCAGCTGAAAACATCCCTAATAGGCAGCACTGAAAACATGCTACATTGGGGAAGGCTGCAACTTAAATCCTGCAGCAAATATGAAAGCTTGCAGGGGTTTCTCTTTGTAACAGTAAATCTGTTTTTAAAGTATTTAGAATAGAAGCTGTTCTAAAGATGCTTTTCACTTTGCAGAAAACCAGTCAAATTTCATACTTCCCATCAAATCTATCACCTTGTGAGGTGAATTGTAGGTACCTTTGGATTGCTTCAGTCATATTACGTTATGGCTCATTGTGATATGACAACACATGACAGATTAAGCTAACAGCACTTGGCATGCCACATCATTTCTATCCTGTTGCATTTCAGAGATTTTATTTTACTTTTTACTCCTACACAGTACATAGGATCATGATTCAATACCAGGCTTACAGGTTGGAAGGCACCTCAGAACCTCTCTAGTCCAACCTCCTGCTCAGGAAGGGTGAACTACACGGTCAGACAACTTTGCTCAGGTCTTTCTTTACACATTCAGGTCCTGAAAACTTTTGAGACAGAGACTGCACAACCTCTGTGGGCAACCTATTCCAGCGCTTGACTTTTCACCATGAGGGAAAAGGTTTTCTATCTACTCCACCCAAGTCTTGAATTTCAGCTTACAATCTTGTCTCACATCCTCCCACCTTGCCCTGCTCTGAAGGGCCTGGATCCCTCTTGATGACCTTGTTGTGCATACCAGGCAATTGCTGTTAGGTGTTACTCCTCTCCCCAAAATCTTCTCTTCCCCAGGCTGAACAAACAGATTCCTCCCAACCTCTCTGCATTCCCCAGACCTTTGCAGTCACTCTTGGTAAGCTTGAGCTCTCCCCAGGCATTATCACTGGTGCCCACACAGGCACAGAGGAAAATGAACAGTCTGAGGGCCCCACAAACCTCTGCAGTCTCTCTTCAGAGTCTTGGATCTGAGCCTCTGGCCAGAAAAATACCTCTGAAGGTGACATGATCAGGTCTGCAGAGGACCATAGGTCCCCTGCAGGTCCAAGTTCCAGCCCCATAACCAGGAGTGAGGGTTCTTTGTGTTGGTGCATGGTTCTGACCCAGGCAGCCCATGTCTGCAGTCCTGGACCTGCCTTTCCTGCACCCCTGCACCTTGGCTTTCACCAAGCCCAGCCTGCAGCCACAGGTCTGTGGGCAGACAAGCAGCTGCCCCTGTTCCATCAGAATTCGAGGCCTCCAGCCTTCCTCCACATTCCCCCAGTCTCTCACTGACCCTCCAGATGTGCCAGTCAGCCTCTCCTCTCCACAAAATCCCCATGAGGATTCCCACATCCTCTGACAGCTGCTCCCTTCCTGGGCAGCACTAGGGGCAGGCTGACCACCTCCCCTCTGCCCCAGAATGGCAGTGTGAAGCCTTGACTGTGCTGTGTTTCATCCTGGAGGTTAAAAACTGCTTTTCATTATCTAGAAGGTTGTAAAAGTGAAGTGCAGGATCACTGATAAATGATGGTCAGTAAGGAAGACCACTGATCACTCGGAGGAGCAATAGAAATAATAAATAACACACTATGTCTACATTTGAACAATTGAAGACATTGTAAATAATCTCTGAGGACTTTATGTTGTAAATAATTGCTGCAACTCTACGAGGGTTTTTTTGTACAATTTTTTCAACCCCATGACAGAAAGAAAAGCACAACTCACAATCAAAGGACAAATTATTCTGAAGAATTGAAAGCTCTGATCAATATAAAAATTAAGTTGCTTTGATCTTGCAGTACATTTCTCAGTAGCCCTACAGATGGTCAGTCAGTAGTGTTACAGAATTTCCCCAAAATATTATATTCCAAAAATCTAGAAAGCAATCTATTCCCTACAACTGTCACTGTTCTAATCTGTTGTGATTTTTTTTTTCTCACAACATACGTGCCACTGATACAGACATAGGTGAATAAGGTGAATGAGATAGCAATATAATCAAGATTTTACCCAGACCATGAAACAATCTGTATACTCTTTCAAGTTCAGACAATATTCTCTAGCTACCAATCCTTCATTTCAAAAAGAATAAAGCTGCTAATCTAAGCAAGATCTTATATAAAAAAAAAAATCTTTCTATTCCTGATCATGTTTTTACTTGTTTTTGTACTTATCTCACACTTCAGTTAATACAGAACTACAAACGTTTGTATTCAGGCTTCAAATACCTTTCAGAGGTGGTAGTTCTAGTCTGCATCCATTTCTAATTAGACTACCATGCAATTCAATTTAATTAATTCATTTAATTTGATTATTAAATGTTTCATAGATTCCATTTTTAAAATAATATGCTGCTACAGAGATTTTTAGAATGCAGGAATTGTTTTAAACATAGCATATCACTTAGAGATTTTGTTTCCCTTCCTGCACTTACCTTCTTCTACTCACTCTTACACCTTCTCTGACCTGAAGAGCTTGAAAAAGCATTTTTACTTCAAGAACATAAAATTAAATACTGGTGCCCATTAAATCTAATGTTGAAAATACAGATATCAAGTAAGTACTTCACTTATCAATATTTTCATTCAACTGAATAGGGAAAGTTCCAGTTTTTTTCGAACAAGATCATAATTAAAGTAATGCTTCTGAAAGCCTATAGGGCACCTCAGAAAACAGCTTAGTGTTCTGGAAGAACAGAAATATGGTCATGAGGCTAACACTGAGTGTTTTAGTCTCCTATGAAATGTTTCCTTCCTGGATTTTTTAAAATAAACTTTGTACTTCTGCTTTCCAAAGGATCAGCATCTCTGCCTACCTTAGTTCATAATCTAGGCCAGGAGGAAGGGAACAATGGAGCTGAAGAGCTGAGGTCTGTACTCTGCACACCAGAGCTGCTTTATCTTGGACATGGTGCAATGGATTGCATGCCCAGTTGTATCTGGAGTGCACTTCATGGGCTCACAGATCACAGCTTCCAGTTTAATTTTATCCCAAAGAGATTCACTGCGTGTGGTCCAAGATTGCTGTGAGATGTGAGCGAAGGCTCAATAGGGGAGAATGAGCAAGAAATGTGTTTCAAAAGCACACTCCTGATCCAAGCCCAGACATTAATACAAAAATTCCCAGGTGTGCTCCATTATATTTATTTCAGCGGCAAGTGATTAACTAATTTCATTTCATTGTTTGTAAGTTATTTGGACCTAGGGGAGGCAAAAGATTTCTAGTGTCAACATGCAGAGTAATAATACTTTTCAGGGTGCTAATACTTTTCAGGGTAGAACAGAACAAATTTTATACATATAAAGTATTTGAATTTTCTCTCCCATAGAGGTATCAAGTATCACCAATATATTATTCATGGGGGGAAAGAATCAAACAGTTACTAGAATAAAGAAGAAAAAGTGATTTTTTTGTTATTTTAATCTTTTTTCCATCTACTATGCACCTGGAAAATGCACATAATTTAGTTATTTGTTTTACATTCCTACTACACCTGAAAATATACACACATATGTATTGTTTCCTGACTCTTATACTGACATCCTGTTTTGCCATTAAGCCATGTAGGAAGAGGCAGAACAAATATATTGTTTCAAGAAAGTAGATAGCCAGAGAGAATTTTGCATTATATTGAAAAGATCTATGTGGTCGTCAACACTAGTACAGAGAGGAAAAAAATTATCAATTAAACATCTACATTTGCAAAGTATAAATTTTAAAACCAAAAATTGGTTAAATGAAGACTGAAAATCTCAACAAACAGATAGTGAAATATATTGTAATGGAAAAAAGAATACTAAAAAAAAATAAAAAAGAGTGTGCCATGAAAGCTGAATATGGAAAGTGAAGTAACTATAGAACAAGCTGAACTGAACTGTGTGAAAGAAGCTAAAAGAAAGTGGTCAATTTACTAAAGAAAATAATAAGAAAAAAAGAACTGGGGCATTTTTTCAGTAAAGAGCCTAGAACCTGAAGTTAATTGAGGTTTATGATTTGAATTGAAATTAAAACTTTGTATCAGTTTTTCATAAGGATTATGGAGCCCAATGGGGTGTCAAAGGTGCAAGGGCAAATAGTTTAATAACACTGAAAACCAAATTATAATACAGTAAGATCAAACTGAAGAGGATTTTACATCTCTTGACAATACCATAGACTCTCCATCTCAAGACAATAAATGAATCTAGTATAATTTTAAATCACCTATTAGGGCTAATAATAAATCTACCAAATCAGAAACTAGGTATAGAATTATTAAACAGTAAGCATAGAAATTATAGCTGAAAAAAGGGAACGTGATCCCACATGTCTTTTAATGTGACCTTAGTAGTAGGCAAGTCTCAGATATATTGTGTGCAGTAATATAAAAGTAAATAGGAAAAAAGGATTAAATATTATATCAGTTTTTCATTGCTATATGATGACAGACTAATCAGGCATCTTTGTTTGATAAACTAATCCTCTAAACCAAGAAAGTGCATAACCATCTTAACTGTTCTTAAGCACTTCTTGTGATATCATGTGGGAATTTCTAGCTACGTACGGGAAGGTGGAATTGCTAGAAGAATAGGAAACAGAGGTCATGGCTGAGATAAGACTGGCATTAATTTGGTGGAAAAGCCAATAGAGCAGTAAGGGGAAAAGAGTGAATATGGAAGAAGGAAAGCATGAGAGATCAAAAAGAGATCAATTGTAAGTAATTAATTGTAAGTAAAGCCATCACTGCTTCTGGTTTGTGCTATAAAATTAAGACATTATTAAATTAAATAATCAGTAGTACATCGGGTTACTTTGAGCAAACCTGTATTAATTACCTCAGTCAGCCAGAGCCTCTTTTGGGACACAGTACAATATGCCATTTGAAATGTAGCCTCAGTTTTACTTAAAGTATTAAAATCTATTTATGTTTTGATTAAAAGATATTTAAAAGGCCAGGTAGGAATTTTTTTCAGGGCATATTTCACATCAAACCATTTTTCAAGCAATAGCTTGCTTGTAAAAATCCATCTTTGACTTCATCACACTATAACTTATGTTGGAGAAATGTATGTACAACGCAGCTTAGTAAATACAAAAAAATAGTTTAATCATCTAAATTTTTTATATGCTTTTTCTTGGACTGTGTCTGAAATTCGAAAAGTTGCCTTCTTATCAACCATATTTATAAAAATTAATTTGGGAGAACTCTGTAGCCTATCCACTAACATTCTCCTCCCCAAATCATTCAGCTGCGACCAAGCAGAGATTACTTCCTGGAATGCAGCATTTGATGAAAAGCAACCACCTCAGAGAAATTGCATTTTATTGATGTATTGAAGAAATACCTCATCAGGGCAAAACTATTCAAGAATAATTCTCAAGGCAGCTATTCCATATGGCCTTTTTCTTACTGCTGTTTTACATTCTCATTTTCCATAAGAGACGTAGATGGAAAAATACAGAAAGCACATTTGTCTAGTTGAAAAACTGTCATGCCTTCAAGACCATTTTGGCATTTAGCTTTTTAAGTATTTCCTATAAAACTGTGCTTCATATGACAAAATATATATTTTAGCAATGAGAGCAAGCAGGCACTGAAGAAGGCATAAAAATTAAAATGCCGCCCAACAACTGAGTGATTTGTGGGGATGTGTGCAGAGGAAAAATAAACAAAATATTTTGTGAAATAAGTTGTACACAATCATAGGATCATTTAGGTTGGAAAAGACCTTGAAGATCATCAAGTACAATGATAAACAACACTGCCAAGTCCACCACTATGTTGTCCCTAAGCACCAGCTCTACACAACTTTTAAATACCTCCAGGGATGGTGACAAATCTACATTAGTAGTTAAGAGAACTGTAGTAAAGCTAAGAAATCTTAATTTTCTTGGTCAATGTCTTTTCTCTAATTTTTCTTTAGTTTATGCTAAATAGATGCTACACAAGAGAATCGGCTCCGAGGCAAAAGAAGTATATTTTCTTTGAAAAGACAGTAGGAGAAGTTACAAAATGAGGGGAAGTATTTCCCCTCACTTTTTCAAATAAAACAGTTTAATCAAAAAATCTCAGTTCTTATTTGTCACTTAACTATATTAACCACCTCATCTTGACACCAACATAAGCTATATACTGTACATTTTAATCAAAAGTTAGTCTTAGTTTATTTTACCTCCCAAAAGGTATCATTCCAGTCACCTTTATGGGGACAGGAAAAGGGCAGGAGTAGGTACAGCTGAGAACAATAATTTTATTCACCACATATTGTAATGCACAAGAGGATTAACCAATTCTTTCCTAGAAACTTATCTTGCTGGTGAAGATTACTATCATCAAAATTATGATTATCTCAGGCACATCCCCCGGGGAATATCCTAAGGCATTTTGGTCCTGGCTGTTTTCAGACCCTCTGACAAAATATCACAACACTAAAAGTTTAGGAAAAAGTATGTAGGATTTTTTTATCTCATCTTTCGGTGCACGGCTTGCAATTACCAGTCAGTCTCCAAAACTGCTTTATACCTGCTAAAAATGTGTATCATTTATAGAATCCTGAAACCACCAGCTAAAAATATGCTAGAGCCTTATGGGGAAAATACATTTTCCAGTTCATTATTCCTGAGAACTTTCAAAAATTTATCACTTAAGTCAGGAGAAAATACACTGTATAAGCCTCCTGAAAAAATATAAACTGCTTTAGATAGGACATATATATATATATATC
>NW_008239304.1:2008362-2024174 GCF_000691975.1 Corvus brachyrhynchos | reverse complement strand
TATATATATATATAGTCAGTGTATTCTGTATTCTTTCAGTAGGGATACAATGCTTTTTACCTCAGTAAATCTTCTTGGGTAGCAACAAGATATAACAGATAGAGTTATTCTGTCAGACATAAAAATGGTGTGAGAACTGAAAATCTATGCCTTCTGTGATTTATGACTGCTGCCTCGCAGCAGCATGGATACTTCAAGAAGATATTCTGTCTCAAAGTACTTTGAAACTTTAGAAAGTTTCCTTGAACTTCGTAAGATCTCTCAGAAAAAAGTAACTTCTTTAGGGTATTTGCATGCTCTCGTCCTTAGGAATTTAGTCCTCTTGTTTAACAGCTAGTTGGCATGAGATTTATAGGAAACTGCTCATACATAATTTTTTTTTTGCTGGGATTTCATAGCAAATGGAGGAGGAAAATAAGCCTTGGGTATGTTATTTAAATTGGCTTTTTTTTTCCTTCTTGGTGAGTTTTTTAAAGCTTGCGTGGGATCTTGTGAGATATAAGGAAAAAACTGCAAAGCAACAAAATGATTCATCATGGAAAGCAGAGTTCATCCTGCACAGATGAAGAAAACAGTAGATGACTTTTCACACAGATATTTCCTACTGTTAGTTAAGCCAACCATCCTAATTTTTCATCACTCTAAATATGAACAAAAAAAAGTGGTGCTCCCAGGATGTCTAGGTTTTGGTACTTCATGGGTTCAAGGAGAGTATAGCAGAGACATTTGTACATTTACTGAGGTGCCTATAATAACTTCAACTTCAGCTGACAATAAGTCAGAAAAATATGAAAACAGTTCTGTCTCCTATCTCAAGCAGAACAGAATGGTGGGAGGAAGTCATTGAGTTAAAAATGATTGCCTTTAATGCTGTGTGTTATCTAGTGCATAGCAGAAGGCACTTGAAAAACACCAGGGCACTATTGCAAAAGAAGGGGAAAAGTGAAGTGATGAGTTTTTACTGACCAGGAACTGACCGACATCACAACCTTGTTCCACAGGGAGCATGGGAGTTCGTACAAACATCTGGGTAAAACAAGAAACGGTGCATAAGGCTGCCCCTTTGTGCAAAGCAGACGCTAACCCAGAAAATCCCATGCTAAGTTTTTTCCTTCAGGTTCATTTCTCACAGGATGCACCTACACACATGCATACATATATTCACACACATAAGAACCATTTCTGAGCTCACAAGAAACTCCTTATGGTTTTAAATCTCTGTGTTGAACCTCAGGGCGTTTTGCATCTTTGCAACAGATGAAAGGAGAAATAGATGTAGTTCTCCATTTCAGAGCAGAGAAAGCAGAGAAACATTTTGTGACAGTTTAATTTTGCTGCATGAGTGTGAAAATGGTGTGAGAAAGATTTGACTCACGTATTTTTTTGAAAAAGCGCATCCTGTAAAAATTAAAACAATGACACACAAACTTACAGTAGTTATCTACAGAAGTATTCTCATGGAGTTTTGTTGGACTGGAGGCAAAAAAAGACACAAGATACTCAAAGTGAGAGAAAATCCTGTGCACTCTGCAAGTTGCTCACCGTCTTGGGCCATGCAGGATTGCATGGCTACACAAAAAGGATTACACACCTACTCAAGAGAAGGCAGGTTAGAATCAAGAGTAGACCTTGGGAAACAAAATACTAATTCCAAAAAATAAAATTTTTTGTACATTTCTATTGAAATATAGTTGTACTTCTTTTGTTTGTTTGAGGCACCCTCACACTAAAGAAAACAAAGGTGTTTTAGTACATCCTGTAAATCTTTTATCTCTGCTCTATCTGATTCTTCCATAGGTAGCTGAGATGATGGGAACCTGCCATGCTACTAATTTCATTAATCTGAAATTACATTCTTATCTCTCTTGAGAAAGAGTATGAAGGCAAATCAACAAATCTTCAAAATCTCAAAAATGCTTCACATATCAGAAAATTTCATTTTATACACTTCTGTAGAGGGGTGGCACAAGTTCCTGCACCATTCCCATTGTAATAGAAAGTGTAAGAGAAAAACAATTCTTTGTTGAATAATTTTTGTACAGTAAATATTTCAACTTTTGTAAATGAAAGCCATAAACAAGCCTAGAAGTGTATTTCAAAATAAAGACTACAGACTGAAATTGTCTTACTGAAGCCAATAATTTCTGCTGCTGTTCAGGAGAATTATCATTTCAATAACTTGCCTCTCTATTCTCTTTTTCCAGGTTAGATTCTTTGGCTTGATTATACTTTTAACACAGTAGGTGGGGTGACATTGAAGAAATCCAATCAGGATATTTAAAATACAGTATAATTACTTTGTGTAAAGTTCTTACCTCTATAAATTGGTGTTAGAGTGCATATAAAAAACCTCATGGGATTCAGAGCATTTTGGACCAGCTCCATTTTGATCCTGGTCCCCTGGGATATATAGCATTCCCAAGATTCTGCATGTATGCCATCTATCCCCTGAGGTATATGACACTCCTAAGATTCGGCGTCAACTGTATGACATTTGGATATTTCTAAATGGGCAGCTAAAATGGGCAGTGGGAGAGGAGACTACGTTCACCAGAGGACAACACATGGGAATTCTGTTCTGCCGTTCCACTCAACATTCCCCTTACTGTTAAATTTTAGCAGAAATCTGCAGCCCTGATGTTGTTGCACTACCTCTTCGCATCCTAATCAGTCTTTTTCTTACAGATGCAGCATTGGAGAAAAGTAACTGCATCCAGTGAGTGTGGAGCAGAGGAAATGTGGAGCAGGCTTTGCAGCTCATGCCAGCAAGTGGATGTGGAACTCATCCAGGCATGTCCTTCCACAGCACAAACTGCTCTCCTGATTACCTCATCTCATGTGCAAAGACAAAATGAGCCAAGATAGCCCGTATTCTTTGCACAGGGAGACATAGAGATCTTTTCCCACCTATGTCGTCACAGTTTGAAAGTTGATATTATCCTTTTCCATGACCTGTTTAACAGAGGTTTCCTAGTGCTTCCTAGTGTAGACAACATTTGTAAGCAAACAGACATGGGAAAGAAGAAAACTAGGGGTAGATGATAAAGCTGTTTGAGCATATGTTCCAAGAATGCAGCAAACTTTTAGTCTCTGCAAACACATAAAATTACTCAGAATGTCTAGATTATGGTGGGTTTTTTAAATAGAAGGAAAGAAAATGTAGTTACAACAAATATTTAGCAAACTGCTGCAATATACTTCTCATTCTCTGCTCAGTTTTAATGCACACAAAGAACACCTGTAACCAGTTAGATACAAGCCTAATCAACTCCAAAAACTAGACATTTTTTCCTTCTTGTTTTCAGATGCTTACGGAAACAAGGCTCTGAAACAAGGCTGGGCAGTCTCTCTCATGCACAGCATCCTTCAAACTTTGTGTTTATCACAAGATTTGCATCAGTTGTGAGGCTTTGTTCTCAGCACTTTCAGCTCCATTAAAGTGGAAAATGATGTGAGTATGCACAGTTCCTGACACTGATAATGTTTTACAGTTATCACACATCAAAATACATACCAGGCACAATTGCGTATAAGAACTAATGAATTATTTTCTAGATAAGGTAGAGTGACAGGTAGCATAAATAACTCATTATTTACATAGCTGTCCAACATTGTGATGTTGATTTAGAGAGTTAAAATTTCATTGCAGATAGGTTTTCCCCCCTACAATGCATTACTCCAGTATTTTAGCAGAACAATAGATTTCACACTTCAAAGGAATTAGTAGTAAAAGGCTACATACACTGAAATGGAAATTACTATTTAACAGAGGGGACCAGGTCTGCAACATAACTGTGCTGATAAAATCTGCCCTATATTTCAATGGTTTTCTACTAAAGAATGAAGATAACAGGGAAAAAGAGGAAAACAACCTGTGTAGTTATTGGTAGAGAATGGGGACAGGGAATAAAAACATAAAGGGTTGATAAAGGACGTAAAAGGAAGATAACAGGCAGAACCTTGATGAAGAAGTTAGACAAGCAATAAGGACACAATATAAAAAACGGAATGAAAATTCAGAGTGAGGAAGAAAGTAAAAAGTCCAGAAAAAAAAGGAAATGAGAAAACTGAGAGGCAACAGAAAAGAGCACTCGTAAAGAGATTGGGCAGCGTGGGTTGGTGGTATCAGGAAGGCAGGGAAAGACTGGGGTAGAAAAGAAACAGGAAGGAATGAGGGGAGTGAGCAGGGAAATGGGCTATGAGTATGAATGAGAGAGGAGCAAGAACCAAGATGGGTACAGAAGGCAGGATAGAGATGCAGAGACAATGGAAGGGTAATAGATACCTAAGGGAGCAGTCAAAAAAGGAGAAAGAGGAAGAGGAGGATTTTGTAGAGGACTACTAAAAAGTGCTAGTGGTAACAGGTAAGGCAGGATGGTCCTCAGCTCAATTTCGGATTTTGCTCTAGACTGCTGTACCTTCTCTCTTGCCTTCTTTCTTTTCTTTTCATTGTCACCTTTTACCTGTCTAGCAAATACAGAAGCAGACTAAACCAATGTGTTTATATCTTAGTGGATATAAGGGATTTCGCATGAATGGTAACAGGAGGGCTACTTCCAGCAAATGCACAGTGAATGATTCCTTTTACTGTAACAGTGTGCCAAGATTTAGATATTTCAAGTTTTGTAAGAATAGACTGTTCTCTACATTCAAAAGGAGAGAAAAGGGACAAGGCAGATTCTACTCTGCTTACCGAACCATGCTTCTGTTAAATACTCTGTTGATGTCTCCTGGGGTTGTTCAGGTAATGTGTTCAGCATTTAAACCAAACTCCCCTTCTGTGAATTTTATGTAAAAAAAATTCACTACCACAGATCTGCACATTCAAAATCTCTATGTGTCAAATTTGGATGCTACTTGGGAAAGTTATAATCAAAATGAAGGAATAATACAACTCCAAATGAATGACCACATACATCTTCCTCTATTAAATGTGATGAGCATAAAACCACTGTGTTCCTTATGGTGGCATTAATGGTTGTCAAAACAATTAGTTGTGATTATACAGGTCAAACCGTAAGTTTATTCATTTTTCAAGACAGCCAAGTGTTCTCTTTATTTTTAATTAAAATGTTGTCCCTAAAATTGACTTAAATAATGTTGTATCATTGATAGGATTTGTAGTAAGTCATCTCTTTTCATTTGTATTCTAAGATATGCCTGGTCAAGTTATAATTCTTCATTGCTCTAACATTATATCCAACATTTCAGATGCAAAATTATGGTGTTTTCAGCATCCTACAATTCATTAAATGCACTGTTATAATTTGTAGGTAGTCTTTTTTTATTCATTAACTCAGTAGTTTAATGTGAAAATGAGCTACACACTGACATAAGAGCAATCCACTCAGGGTGCCCTTTTGGATACTCTTGTCTTCCCTACATTGCTTTACTTTACAGCCATGTTGAAGAGCAACATTTATTTTCTTGTCCTTAGCTCCTCAGTTGAAGTGCTTGAATTCATTTGACCTTTGTTGCCCTGTCTTCTACCTGCATATTTTTAAGCAAACTGCTGCTGAAGTGTGTGTTGAACTTAACACACTTAAATGTTGGATGTTTTGGCTGTGTAAGCACGAAGGGGAAGAGCTCTACTGACTATTGATCAGTATATGCATACACTTAGAAATAACCTACTCATGGAATCAAAGCTGCTTCTTAATTACGAACTAATTTTTATGGATTTTGATGGCAATTTATTGCTGGATATATTAAATATAAAAGGCAGGCTCATGTTACATGTAACAAGAATATTCTTTCCTAGTTTATACTTAATATGGTGAAAACATTTCTGTTTTAGCTTTTGGGATGAAGATACAGTTCACTACAGTAATACAGTAAAAAATAAAGGACAGCCACTCTTCAAATTCGATTCGGTTCTGGTCACAGAATCACAGAATATGCTGAGTTGGAAGGGACCCGCATCAAGTGCAACTCTTGGCCCTGCACAGGGCACCCCAAGAGTCACACCATGTGGCTGAGAGCATTGTCCAAACACTTGAACTCTTGTCATGCTTCCTGACAACTCTTGTCCCCACTTCCCTGGGGAGCCTGTTCCAGTGCCCAACCGCCCTCTCGGTGAAGAACCTTCTCCTAATATCCAAACTAAACCTCCCCTGACAACTTCAGGCCATTCCCTCAGGTCTTGTCAGCAGGCACCACAGAGAAGAGGTCAGTGCCTGCCCCTCCCCTTCCCCTCACAAGGCAGCTGTAACTGCAGTGAGGTCTCCCCTCAGTCTCCTCTTCTCCAGGCTGAACGGACCAAGTGACCTCAGCTGCTCCTCACACAGCTTCCCCTCAAGGCCCTTCACCATCCTTGTGGCCCTCCTTTGGATGATCTCTAATGGCTTAAGGTCTTTTTTGTATTGTGGTGCCACTGTCAACTTTCATAGGCTGTGATGTACCTAGAGACAAAGCTATACACAGGAATGGAACACGTCCCACCTGTGAGAGCTGGTAAAGAGCTCTGTTCTCCTAAGGCTCCTGTTTGGACTGCATGAATCAACAGAACAAATGAAGACTAGAAGGTAAGTATCAGGGATGTTCAGGGCATTCAGGATGCATCAGCAAGTGTGAATCGGACTGAAAAGTCCCTGTAAAAGTCTGTTCCTTAGATTCTTACATAGTTATCGATCAGTTAGAAGAGTGTCAACTACACACATTTTGTTTGGTCTCTCATGAGACCTGTCTTGAGCTCTATTCTGAATCTAGGATTTAAATAGGCCAAAATATACAAGTAATATAATCATTTTAACCAAGTGCTGTCTCCAGCCATATTTTTTTGCTTATGACCTTTCCCAAGATACACATCAATATAATATCAGGCAAATTATATAACAGAAATTACAATGTGTATCCGGTATACTTAAAATTAATTAAATGAAAAAAAGTGCGATTAGTTTCTCCAAGAAATTCACAGATTTTCAAAAAATGTACTTTTTTTACCATGAGAATTTTTGGGACCATTTATTTTTCTGGCATTCCATTTTAAAAATGGGAATTTTATCCCAAATAATAGATATACTTGTATAAACATTCATTCAAGACTGAGGAGAAATTAACCCAATTCTTTCAGAATGCTAGTTATAAGGAAGCAATTACTCAGAATTCAACTGCTTGTCATGGTGCAGAGACCTGCAAAATTCCCAGCTGCATAAATCTGTGTATAAATCAATTTCAGAATAATTAAAAAGCTCTGCTATTTTAGCCAAAAACCCTCTGGGACAGGTTTGAGCCAACAGCAATATTTGGGTTTTGGGTAAGTTTCTGTCAGGATTTTTCTAAGGAAAAATTTAACTGATGATTTACTACTCTGTTGTTAGTTGTGGCTTTTGCATGGTAGGAATTCTCTCTCAAAAAAAAAGCATATAAAAATCATGTGCCTTACCTAGGTGATTTCAAGGCAATCTGTGAATTACATGTCTCACTATTCAGTCATTAATAATCAATAATTAATAAAAGTTTGATACTTAAACCCATTAAGATCCGAGACTTAATTAGTTCAAAATAATTCTCACTTTAAGTCTGATGTATCTGCCTCCTTCTCAGGCTCAGAAATATGCTGCTACAGTGAAATATTGTCCCCAGCTTCCTAAGGACAGGAAGCAGGATGCAAAGCCAGGTTGCAGTGCCATTAGTTAGGCAGTCTGGTGCCATGCAGAGAACAACTGATTCAGAAAGATCCACCAAAGCAATAACATAAGCATGTCTTCTCCACGTGTGTTCTATGAAGACTTATTGTCACAGCAAAATGAGGAGCATGATTAGGACTTTGAGTGAACAATTGTTATTATTTTTTTAATAAGATGGTTTAAAATCAAACTAGTGAGATGAATGTCTCTGTTCAGCTAGCTCTGTGAATCCAGAGGTTGAACTCCAGAATTTAATCTGAAGATTAGATTATGCAGAAATCTCAAAGCAACTATTTAAAGTGTGTCCTATCCAAGTTGTCAAAATGAAGATTTGCCATGGGATTTTTATATGCCGTCTAGATCAACTGTGTAAAACAGTCTGACCAGCTTTAAAATTCCTCGTCAGGATCTTAAAAAACCTTCTGGCAAAGACCTTGAGATAGATAAAACATGTTTGAAAGAGATGGATTTATACAAAGTTCAAAACAAGAAGTCAGTCTTGAAAAGAATGTGCAGCAGCAGAGAAATATATGTCTCTAAGTCCCACTATTGGTTGCTCAAATATATTTAAGATTTAATTAGCAATTTAATTAAGACAATGCACACACCAGCTTTTGTTACTTAACCATCTTTCAGGCTTATTATATTCCTAAAGGTCAGTAAATAATCTTCTGTTTTGAAAACTCTATCCAAAATCCCTGCCATTTCAAAGTCATTACAAGTCCCTGAAAAAGAGCCTGTAGTGGTAACTGAAACAGGTTTTATCTGTCAGGTTAATCCCATACAAATTCCCTGTGTCTGTACCTTGAACAGTCCAAGTGACCAGTATAGACAATTATCCATTTCTGTTTTGATACACTGGATTTGGAAAGGATGCTGCAGGGCAAAACAAAGGGAGGGCAGAGCAGGAATTCTAATCTGACTATAGAAATTTTTGCTCTGAATGTGTTTTCATGGGTGATGTAAACAACTGAAGTTATTAAATGAATATTTTGACGAGTTACTTTCTATTTTGTCTCTTATTGATGATTCCACACTATATCAAGCTTTAACTTAATACTTGGCCTGTAAAATATTCTGATGAGATATTGATGGGACTGGCTGTAGTATTACTCATCAAGTAATCATCAACTCACCTTGTGTAAGTAAATTATACTTATAAAAGAGACTTACAAATATTTATACACTTTTAAAAAGAATTTTGTGTATGTATATTTATACAAACTTATGAAGTGGCTGGGCTAGAGTAACTGTATTTCACCTCTTCATGTGATGGAAATATAGAAAAAAAAAATTGAGTGTTAATACACTAGAAAGTTTAAGAAATCTACATTTCCCTTCTGCAATCCCCCCCCACATCATATTTATACTGAAAAACTAGACTTTGGAGATTCCTTCTCTATGAGATTTTTCCATTACTTTTCACCATTTTATTTTAGCCGAGATACGAAACCTCTCTCTCTCAGTGGGAGTCACCACATCTATATTCCTCACAGTTTTGCAGTGCGTTAAGAATTTTCATCTTCTCCAAATATATCACCACAAAATCATGGCCCTTCAAATGTGCTATGGTCCCTGAGGAGCTGATGGGAGGTGTAGATACATAATCCTGACTGAGAGGTGATGTCGCTGCTCACAGCATGATTACTGAGGTACCTATGGCTCCTAGCTTTATCCAGTGGCAGTCTCCCTGCATCTTGCAGGAGGACTTTGTGGCAGCCTCCTGTTCTGTGCTGGTATTGTGCTCTCTGAAGAGAAAAGCACTGTTTCTTTATTGGAGTAGCAGTATCTACGGCAAATTGCAAGCTGTGAGAACTGTTATACTGGCGTGACCATGTAAAGTTCTATTCTATTCAGCTCTGCAGGTTATGTATCATCCTATTGTCCTGTTTGTACTTGTGATTAAAAACAGGTTTTTTTGCAGAAAAGCTCTGTGGGATCTGGGGAATCTTTATGCCGTATAAGTGTAAGATAGTACTAATATGATTTTTAAAGCCACATGCAGATCTTACTCTTGATGGTGCTGAAGTCGTTGAGATTTTGCCATGCTTTGATGGGACTAGAATGGGGCTCATGGTAAGCAGGAGAAAGTTATTTTAAATGTTTAAGGGTTCTGTTAAATTTACCCTCTGATATTTTATGACAAAGAACCATTTTAACCACAAGGAAGCCTATGTACGTCCCATTCTGAAACACTGGAGTCCAACAGATGTTCCTTTAGGGATCCTCTCTTCCAGAGGGCAAGGTAAATAAGGAATGTCGCTCATCTGGATAACAGGGGGTCAGGAAGGTAAGGTTTCTGTTTCAGCCTCAGATCATGAAGGCTTTGAATCTAGGCTAGGTCTCTGAAAAATCATGTTGGTTGAAATCAGGGAAGATATCCAGACACATACTCTTTAGATATGTAACTTGTGTTCACTGATATGGTGATCTCAAAACATTTCAATCTGTGTCTTCCATCCAATTCAAATGCCAAAGGATGAACTACTTAAGGCTGGAATATTCTAGTCACTTAAACACTGCCCTGGTACCACTGGCTGTCCTGAATGAGGAGGAACACAGTTTGCTGAATCAGAAAAACTGTTTTTTCCCCCATGTGTATTTTCTGTCTCTTCATTATTAGTAAGTTGGTAAGTATTAAGGGAGGGGGCTCTTGCCTAGCTTTTCTGCAATAAATGTGTGATTCAGTGCACATTTTCTTTTCACATAGAGAGTTATGAATTATAATCAGACTCAGTCTTCCCACCAGTAAGGGAGGGAAGGAGACCTGAGGAGAAGGTATGTAATTACAGTTAAAGTGGGAGAGGAAAATAAACATTCATGTTGAGTTCTGCATTTCGTATCTTTCCAATGTTTTCAGTCTTGATGTGCTCTTTAAATGAAGTTTGTCTTCAGACATATATGTTACAAAACACTATACTGAAAGTTCAGATTCTTTCATGTACCACATTGACACCTATATGTTTCATTACTTTACTATGCAACTTTTAAAACCACTGCACAGATCTTTCCTACTTAATCAGACAAAACAACTTATAACAGTAACAAATTTTATTGGTTTTACAGTAGTAGAATATTTACTGTAAACCAGTCACAAAAAGGAGGTGGGGGAACTACTTCTCCCTACAGTAAAAATACTCTTTTGGAGAAGAGAAGTGACAAGTGAAAAGTAAGGTTACATACAGGTTTTGGATGTGAGTATTGAATCCAGTAATGAGCCTTTCTGCTGCTTCCCAGACTCTGGCCTTTCTGAACATTTTTTTCCTTTGCTGATTTCCTACTCCAGTCTCAGTGTCTCTCATTTCCATCTCTGAACCAGGACATTTAGCCTCTCCTATTCCTGCTTCCAAACCTAAGCATCTCATGCTTTTCTCTTCCTAGCACAGGCTAGTTACAGGACCTGTTTTGCATTAAACCATTAACATACTATGATGTTTTTGTCAATATAAACCTTTCCCTCTCACCTGTTTTTGTCTTTTATTCCTTATGGCAATATGACAAGAGGGCCTTTTCTCTAATGAAACTTAAGGAGATGAGTAAAAGCAGGGAGCACACCTCCTTGTTTTCAAGAATTCAATAACGTGGTTTGCTACAGCTGTCCCAAGAAACAACTGTGATAGAAATCTTGCTCAGCACCTACATTCTTGCACAAGAGTTTTTTCACTATGAGCCATCATTCACCTAATATTAAACATATCTTTAATAAATATGTTTTTAAAAGGTTATTTTTAGACTAAAAGGCTATTTTTTAAAAAATTAATATTAGAAGAAAGAAAGTAACTTGCAGAATAATCTCTTAAATGTCAGGGTTATGAAATACAGCAGAGAGGCAGTTTTACAGATTTGCGCAAAGAAATGCTCTTTCACCAAAAATATGCACAGACAGATGGAAATTAGGTGGATTAAAAGGAAAACAAGTTCTCCAGTCCATTCTCTACTTAAATCTTTGAAAGCAAGGAGCCACAATCAAGTATAAATTAAGAGACTTCTCAAAAGGTTTATAATTGATTTCCAGTTCACTCTGACCTCTATTATTCAGGTATACAGTTGACTATTTTCTAACAAAAGTACTTTCTTTTACCTACAGGAGACTCTATCAGCACTCAAACATAACAAATAGTTCACAACATCTCAGAAGTTGGAACTTATATATTTAAGAAATATTTACCAATTTTCAGGATAAAGAGTGTCTGTTATTATTTGTACAAAGTGCACATACTGTACAAAGTGTACAAAGTGCCTGTACTGTACTTCAAGCTTATAACTTTAACAAGCCACATCTAAAGATGATGTGGATAATGCAAAAATCACATGACACTGTGCTATTAGGCATCCAGAGTTTGTTTTTTCTTACCTGAAGAGCACCTACAGAAAGTAAAATGGTCTTCTTGCATTCCAGGTGTGATCCTTTGTCTTTGATTATTTAAGACATGGCCTAGGAAGATTCAAATGGGATTTTGTGGTTTTTTCACCCCTCCAGCTAATTCCCTGACAGGTGTATTTAATGAGGCCAAATTTCATAGTCCAACAAATTATATCTCTAGAGAGACAAACATGATTGCAGAACCACCACAATGAACAGAAAGAGTTTCAGGCTGAAAATATCTCTCCCAGTCACATTTTTCTGGAATGCTGTGCTAACACCAATAATTCATCTAGATTAAGCTTCATTATATCAAGCTTTGAATAAAAATGGCTCTGATATCACAGCTTTCGTATTGCTGGAACAGAGGACAGGATCACCTCTGGCTGTGACAGTCTACATATCAGAAGCTGATTGACAGCATTCATCAGAAAAATAGAAATACACCTGAAAAAGGGGCAAGGCGTTAAAATGTGGTTTCCACTTGCTCTTGATCAATGTAGTCAGGTACCCTCATTGGTAGCAGCTGTAAAGGGATAGTTTGTCTTCACCTAGGAAAATGTAGGCAATTCAGCTGTGCTGTGAGAGTATGGATATTGAATGCTTTCTATGAAGCAATGACCAGTTTCAGCCCTTTTCCCTTGTGACAAAAGGTCCAAAGGAACTCATTCCTGCAGAAACAAAATGTTTCAAAATGCTCAGAAATGGATTTTGCAAGTCATGCTCTGAACCTGAAAAATTGTGGGAATCTAAAAAAAAAAATTATAGAATCACAGAATGGTTTGGGTTGCAAGGAACCTTAAAGATCTTCTAACGCCAACCCCCCTGCCACGGGCAGAGGACACCTTCCACCAGACCAGGCTGCTCAGAGACTCATCCAGCTTGGCTTTGAACATCTCCAGGGGTGGGGAGTCCTCAATGTCTCTGGGCAACCTCTCTGGCAAAATAGGAGATGCAAATTCTAGAAGCTGAATTCTTATACAGTGAGAAACTAAGTTGTACTGATAATGAACCCTTCAAAATCCACTCTATTTTACATATATAGGTTGATTCAGCAGAGGGTAGGGGGGAAAAGAAGGGAAATCACAGTGACAGTCTAAAATTTACAATATCAGATGCTAAGCATTTGTAGTAAAAACTATGAATCAGTTGGGGGAGTAGATGTGACAGGTGTGTTTCCAAGATTTTCCCCTTACATGCAAGAAAATTAAAAGGCGTTTCCTTGGTTTAGTGAAAGAAATACAGATGGATAACAATTTTAGTAAATATTTTTATGAACTTCCCACTCCCTAAAAAAGCTTCTGCCACCCTCTGCATCATACTTGGTTGTTGCTTGGGGGTTTGTTTTGGATTTTTCTTCTAATTTTCCCTTCTGCATCGTCACATAATATCATATTCATATGGATTCATCAGGCATTATTTCCTCACTCTTTCAAATAAATCTGAGTAAAACAAGGAGCCTGTCAAATGCAGCTATAACACGGAATTTTTCTTCTGACTGCATCTTCCTTTCCTATAAACAGAAACAGTGGTTTGCCACAGAAAAATAGAATTTATCTTCATAGCACATGGAACAAATCTGACCATGAGTTCTCTTGAGAATTGAGAAATGAACTTTCATGGGCTTATTTCCTTTATGATGTTGGCTCTGATAAAAATTAAAATACTGTAGAACTATTCTGTCCATTTTTGTGGTCACATTCTTTTACCTTATCTTCCATGCTGCAGCCATCTTTTGTATCAGCTTGAGCCTCTCTAGCAAAATAGAACTGGTTCCTTAGATTGGCCTTCTACGTATTTTTGCAATATAAACAGAAGAGTGAAAAAACGTGGTGTTTCATTCTTACTCTGACTTTCCCTTCAAGGCATGTTTTTTTCCTTAATCTCTACTCTGATACTCTGATACCTAAAAAGATACTAATTTATATTCAATTCACCAATCTGATCTTTTTCCCACTCATACAGCACTGTTTGCATCATTGCCACACCAAACAACGGTAAGAAAAATGTCAGCCAAACAGGTTTTTTGGCCAACACAGAACAATTTATTCTCAGCATTTTATTAATCTATGAAGTACCTTGCACATTCTTTTAGAATCAGCAAAAGGTTCTGGGAACATAAAAGTAGTCTAGTTTACCCATTTTTTTGATCATTGCAAAACTATCTTTTTTTTTTTTTCCTCCCAACAGGAACAGCAAAACTTTGATTGTTGAGATATCCTGGAAAGAGAATTTTCAGTGCATGATGGGTGGAGGCCATTTTCCATCACTGAGGGGAGAAACAGCCTCTAGGTACCGGGAATATCTCCTGATCTTTTCTGTTGGACAAATTGTTGCTGAGCTGGAGCAATGTTCCTGAAGAAAAATTTATGTTAGTTAAATATTATTCTCTGTTTTCTTCTAACAATCTCATTTTCATTAATCTAATGCTGATGTCAGAGGATTTCTCCTTGTTTACATTGATATCAAAAAGCTTACATTGACTCAAGAGAACAGTAGGTGTCCTTTACTGAAATAAAATAAAAACTATTTTTTAAATTATTCTTAATATATCTGAATTTGCGGTGAGGAATATGTAGTTATAAAAACTGAAAACAAAGTATTTGGGCATAATACACTGGATGTGTTATATTTCCCTATTTGCATAAAATAGAAAAATTTAGGAGCAAAATAATCACTGATTAACAGCCATATTCCGCTTTGTTTTCACCTACCCTTGTTGAATTAAAAACATTTTAAATAATTCATAATGGAAGTAGAGAAGTCAAGTCTTAGTGACAGCATTCAGACTAAATTATTGAGAAAGAAAATCTGATAGTCCTGACTTGCTGCCTGCACTAGGGACATTACTGTATCTGATACCTCTCCTTATGCGAACTGGGCAGCGTAACTGCATTTTACTTGCATGGTAGTTAATCAGCTCTTCTCCAAATGCAGACACAGCAGGGTACGTACCTGAATGCTTAATGTAATATTTTTTGTGGCTTTCTTATTTTAGAAGATAATTTAAATTACTGATTTACCATGTTTACAATGGCCTCCACTGTCTGGTGAAAGACATATAAATTTATTCATTAAAATAATATCACTTTTTCAAATAGCGCACTACTATACTCTGCATTCAAGTCTCTAAAGTCTGTCACCTTAAGAAAATAAACAAAAAATTTTGCAATGGTATTGCCAAATAGTACTTCAGCTCTAACACAGTTCATCATTTCTCCTACACACTCCTGTGAAACACAGTTCTTTATTGTTTGACAATTCTGTTAAATTCTGCTCAAGTATTAAAAAAAAAATCCCCAGGATGACACAACACTGTATATGAGATGACTTATTCTTTGAGTTGGTATATGATAATTGAGATTAATCTTGTTCATCCTTTACTATTTGTTAAATGATGCTGCACTAACAGCTTGCTCACCTACTATTTAAGCCAGAAAACACAGATTCTGCCAAAATGTGCCTGAGCTCTCTAGAAATAGCCCTTGAGCCAAATCATAAGAAAACAAAGGCAAATTCATGAAACTCATCCCTCAAGGTGTCCAAAACACAGGTTGTCTGTGTGCTGCCACAGGATGTCACTGATGTTCCGCTTACACATCATAAACAATTAAAAGTGATCTTGGAACAGAATGCACTCTCACATATATATTGAGACACCATTAATAAAATCCAGCTTGATGAGAAACCTAACAGCTAAAGAGGTATCAGCTGGCTAGCTTAAAACCAAAAGAGTTGTATGGGGTTTATGTGGCAAGAGCTTGGTGACAGGGGAGCTACAGGGGTGGCTTCTGTGAGAAGCTGCCAGAAGCTTCCTCCAT
>NW_008239304.1:2000680-2008350 GCF_000691975.1 Corvus brachyrhynchos | reverse complement strand
AGCCAGTGCCAAGATGGACCTGCCCCTGGCCAAGGCTGTTATCCCATCAGCAATGGGATAACAGATCTAAGAAGGGGGAAGCAAGCTGCACAAATGGCACTTTGAGCCAGTGAAGAGAGGAGTGAGAGAGAATATGTGAGAGAAACAGCCCTGCAGACACTGAGGTCAGTGAACAGTGACAGGCAGGAGGTGCTCCAGGTGACAGAGCAGAGGTTCCTCTGCAGCCCATGGTGAGGCAGCTGTGCCCTTGCAGCAGATGGATGCCTGAAGGAGGGTGACCCTCTGGGAAGCCTGCACTGGAGCAGGCTCCTGAAGGACCTGTGGACCCATGGAGAGAGTAGCTGGAGTAGGATGGCTGGCAGGACTTGTGACGCCATGGGGTCGAACACTGGAGCAGCCTGTTCCTGAAGGACTGAACCCTGTGGAAGAGACCAACACAGGAGCAATTTGTGGAGAACCGCAATCTGTGGGAAGGAATTGTGTTTGAGAAGTTTGTAGGGGACTGGCTCCTGTGGGAGGGACCCCATGCTGGAACAGGGTAAGATTGTGAGGAGTCCTCCCCCTGAGGAGGAAGGAGCAGTGGAGACAACGTGTGATGAATTGACTGCAGACCCCACTCCCTGTCCCCCTGCACCACTGATGGGGAGGAGACAGGGAAAACTGTGAGTGAAGTCAGGCCTTGGAAGAAGAGACAGCTCGGGGGGAGGTGTTTGTAAGATGTGGTTTCTTTTCTCATTACCCTACTCTGATTTGGTTGGCAATAAATTAACCTTATTTCCTCAAACCGAGTCTGCTTTGCTCATGACAGTAATAGGTGAGTGCCCTTATCTCAACTCATGAGCCTTTCATTGTATTTTTGTTCCCTTGTCCAAATGGGGAGTGACAGAGCAGATTTGGTGGGCACCTGGCATCCAGCTGTGTTTCAACCCAGCACAAGAGTCAACTCCAAGAATAATTTAGGGGTTGATTCTGTAGCTGGGGGAAATCTCGTTTTACACTGTACCATTCGTATGTTAGCATCATGTTGTGAAAGGAGATCCTCACCTGCTCAGGTCACTGAATTCCCATTTCTAAAAGCTGCCCATTGGTAAAAGGTAGCTACTTTTCTGAACCTTACTATTTGAGGCTAAGGGAGAAATCATCAAAAAATAGCTATAATATCACATGCAGAGAAATCTGGGCAGTTAGAGCCAAAAAAAATATTTTAAATAAATAATTATCTTCATAAACGTGTCAAGGAGTTTATAACAGTCCTATTTTATGGGCTCTGAGTAGTTTCTGATTTTTCTTGACATTTTTATAACTTCTATGGGAAAGAAAGAAAGAACATTTTGTCTTTAAGGAAAAGTTCTGACATCTTCATTATCTTACAATCAAGAAATGAGAAGATGAGATAGAAGTATGAGGTTCTGTCTTTATTTCAGATTCAAATTTCTTTTCTCCTACTTTGTTCAATTTCCTCTTTCTATTATTACTTTCCTCAGAAATTTTTTTACTGATAAATTTTGAATTAACCATTCAAGACAGCAAAGTCATACTTTGTCAAACGTAAGTTATGGCACACCATGATGACCTCCTAGAACTAACCTCACTCAGGGCTTAATGCAGAAATCCAAATGTGCCTACCTTGGATTCCTGCCCTGAAAAACCCTGAAAACCATCACTAATCTTAATAAAATATTTTCACTAGTCAAGACCAGGTGCTTAAACTAACCATAGTGTCCCTGTGGCCTAGGTCATGTTTGCCTGTAAATGTACACAACACAATCTAAAACTGTTTTGTTACAATATATGCATTTACCTATCCTCACATATCTCAACCCCAACTCACCACACATCTGTTTTGTTTAGCACTTCAATCTTGTCAAGAACCCAAGAAGGGTTCTGGTGGTGTCTATATGGTATAATAGCAACATCTTCACTGCTTCTTTAATCTGACCTCAGATGATATAATCCAGATTACCATCAGGAATTAGGAATTCCTATGGAAGAAAGAAGCATATGCCCTCAGAAAGCAAAGGACAACTACTTACAACAACTGACTTTGCAAAAGATAATTTTTCACTTTAAGAAAACTTCCTGAAACCTGCTACAGCAGCTGAGACAACCAGTTGTTGCAGCATCTTCCAGCACTGTTGTTTGGTTTTACTGGCTGCTTTATCTAACTATTTTATTGGGCTGGTAGTTGCACTGGTAACTGCTGATATTCTCAATCAATGGTTTTAGCTGCCTCCATGGTAACAAAGAGCATCCATGTGCAGTAGAGTTAGAAATGTTTCCAAAGCTGACCTCTTACATGCTAGCATCATTATCTCAACCCTTTAGAGGCAGATGGGAAAAGTAAATCAAGGAAAACAATCAGCACAATACAAGATTTAAAGTACCTTTCCTTCTGAAAGATTTTTCATGCTGTTTTTCTGTTTCTTTGTGTGGTTTGACACTAACAGCCAAGGAAATGGTGAAAGGGGAAGGTCATACATACTCCCTCTCCCTTATGTTAGGTAGAAAGAGAATATAATACTGAAAGTTTCTCACTTAGAGAGACTCTCTTTTTTCCCTTTTTTAAATGGTTGGAAGAAATCTGGACTTTGTTCTGTATTTGTCTCTCAGAAGCCCTTTGTCATATTACTGAAAAGCATTATTTTCTTCTATGATTTGGCTGTTGAGGAAGAGATCAACTCCTTTTCAATTGCCAAAAGTGCTATATATGTCAGTCCTTCCTTGCACACATAAGACAGTGGTTAAGACATTATCTCAGTTAAGGGATTTAATACTTTCATCATTCATTTGGCCTTAATCTACCTAATCTGTGTACCTTCCTTTCTAGGAAAGCACAGTATATGGAATAATTGAATTTACAGTTTTTTTAATGTCTAAGTCTTGTATCAGTATCTACAGAATACATCTTGTTGTGAAATAATTCAATTGATTTCTGTGTTGTACCCAATGTATTAACAGGGTTACTCAACAAGGCTACCAAACAAAAAGTATACACAGCCTGGAGACACTTCTGGTGTGTGGGGCAAAGAAGAATGGGTACATGCACCAAGAGCTGGGCCTAGGATACTCCTGACAGGGGTTTCCCCCATGACTGACAGAGCCAGATACACCTGACAGGAAATAGGTTTAATTGTGACATGGAAAAGACTCACAAATGAGAATCAGCGTAAAGAAGCCTTTTGTAGGACCTATACAGCGTTGTGTGTGTGTTGTGCAGCTCATGAAGCCACTGAAGAGCTGCTGGACTGAGGACAAGTATCAGCTTGCAAGGACTCAGTAGGCAGGGAAATTTATCCTCAATCATTTTTTTGTTTCAGATATTTATTCCTTTTTTTCCCTTAATATTTATTTTTAAATAGTGCTTTGGAAACTGGAAACATTGAGCATGCTCACTAGAAAGAAAAGTGAGCGTTCTGTATTGCTACCAGTCACAATTTGAGGAGAATCAAATGAAAGAAATTATATTTTGTTCTTTCATGTGCATTTCTTTTAATAACTAAGCCTAAATACACAATGTATCTCTGCTCCACTAGTAGATGATGAGTACAGTCAGATGTTCACACCGTTTTGAAGGGGGTTTAGAGACTCATATATAATTTAGAGACTCATATTTTAACGCCAGAGGAGAGTATTAAGATCATCTCTTGACATTCTATCTACCCTGGGGTATAAGAATCTGGCACACCTGGCAATGTGCACCCTGCCATTTAAGATCTGACATTGTAGCATACATTTATCACTGGAAATTAGTATAGAAGATTAGGTACCACTTCTTAAGACTAATTTTTGTGAGCATCTCTAAATATAATATATTTTTAAAAAGTAAAAATTATACAGTAAACACCATTTTTGCTTCGCATTTTTCAAGAGACAAAAGGACTTTTTTGCCTCATGTGGACCTGAAATGGCAGCCATTATCTTTATTGTGATGAAAATTGTCCGCTTTGCTATACTTGGAATCTACAGTGAAAATACAACGGAACGTGGTGGCATGAAGAATTTTAAATTTAGTTCCCTATTCACAAAATTCAGAGATTCATCCACAGCTACTAAAATCCCCCTTTTATCTGTTGTAATTAGTCAGATCATTGGAGCAACAGTAATATGGGACGTGAATGTTGTTGCAGTGGTACAGACCATAAAACCAAATAGAACTAAGCATGCAAAGAGTTTAAGAGATTGAAATCTTCTATCTCTGGTGCCTAAGTTGGTTATAACCCTTGAATTAAATTCATCATTTTTAGAGAAGTTTTATGTCCTTGTGTAACAGTAAAAATTAGGTAAGTTGAAAAACCTATATTAGTAAAACCAAGAACAAATTTAAGAAAAGTAAAAAATTAATTCAATCTGAGTTATTTTACTAGCTACTGTAGGCAACCAAATGATAGAATTTAGCAGCATAACCTTCTGATTTACATAGGAATACTGAGACACTATTCAGGCCCTTTAATTGGAGTTGATGTGTTCATAAAACTGGAAACAATTTTCAAAAAATATACTGAAAAGTGTGGCTTATATGGATATATTTTTAAAGATATATCTTTAATCTACAGCTTTTGGGACAAATCCAATTTACTCGCTTATTTAGGGTAAATACACAACATGGAATTCACAAATTAAATCAAATGGAAGATATGGCCCACAATGTAGCTAATTCTGTCTTTTTCTGACAAGTACTTTGTAAGCCTGATCAAGCCATCTCATTTAAAATTTTAACTAAGTCTTTATGCAAAGAAAAATTAAGTTTTCTAAAGGGATGTTTTTCACAGTATGACTTTGAACTAGCTCAGAAAAAGATAGCTGAATTGATCCTAGCTTGCAAAAAAGCAACTCCCACTTGATCTTCCCAGAAGTCATTCTTTTGGAAAATGATTTTGTGCAGAGTACAAACAAGAAGCAAGTTTACAAGAGATATACTGGCTGGATCTGAAGTTGATAAAAAGAACATTTTATCTGGTGTGACAGTGGCTAGGGAATGAGTTACCATCCCTGTCTTCAGAAAACAGAAACCTGAGAGAAAAATGTTTCATGTTTAACTATAATAACTGTAGTTAGACCTTTCCATCCTTCTGCTACTATTAATCTTTGTATTTTATTCCTGTGATATTCCTTTTGTTTGGTCATGGCCCTTCAGCTGAACATCTATATTATATTTCTGTCATCTCCCACACATGCAAAATTCCTCCACAGAGGCACAGATATAAAGAAGAAACATAAAATATTTCTGTTAGAAACCTCACCACTTTTTCTTCTCTTTTTTCTTGTGCACATATGATAGCATAGTATGGTTTCCTTACTCCAGCAATTGTAACAAATGAAAAACTTTTACCCTTCATTAAAAGTGTTGGTAACCTTTAAGAACGCAATGTATACATCTGTTCCTTTTAATACCATCATGTTGTGTGTGAGTAAAGAGATAAACAGAGAGCTTAGGCAGCTTAGAAGGTATCAACTCAACCTCCTGATTCCCATTGCTCAAGTGTACATTTCCCTAGTGGAGCTGAGTCAATGGCATAGATTGCGCAAGGCCTCCTGCTCTTCTGCATGGCTCCCATCAAGATCCAGTGAGCCAAGCCAAGCAGCTCTCCTCTTCCACAATACACAGCCCAGCTTCTGAGATCATGAGCTCAATTTGAGCACACAGAGCCAGTTTGCCTCATATATATTCTTTAGTCATAAGCTTCCAGAGAAGAAGGCCGTAGGGCCAGTCTTGTTTCTAAGCAGGACTTTGAGCCAAACTGAGGGCAGCTGAGACCCATTTCCTCAATGAACCCCCCAGTCACTACTTTGCTTCATGATAGAGCTGCTCCCAGTGACCTGGTGCTGAGGAAAGGAGGACTTGTCTCTGTTCCATGCAGTCAGTGCTATGAACAAAGTATGTGTGATGGATATGGCACTCAAGTGGAGTTAGGGCAGTCTCTATCCTTGGTAAGAAGACACAAAATGCAGCTAAAAGCCAAACTACGCTCTACTGAATCTGGTGGTGCAGTTTAATCCAGCAGGGAGTCAATCACCACACAGCTGCTCACTCACTCCCCACAGTGCAAGGCAGGAGAAAATTGGATAAAAAGGTAAAACTTGTGCATTGAGAGAAAGACAGTGTAGCAGGACAGAAAAGGATATGAAAATACATATGATGAAAGAAGGTACAAAACAAGTGATGCACAATGCAATTTCTCACCCCCTGTTGACCAATGCTCAGGCAGCCCCCAACCCCTGGCCAATTTCCTCTGGTTTCATGGCTCAGAACAATGACACGATGTAGAATATTCCTTTGGTCAGTGGGGGTCAACTGTCTTGGCTGTGCCTCCTCCCAGCTTCTTGTGTCCCCCACCCTCTTTGCTGGCAGGGTAGTGTAAAAAGCTGAAAAATCCTTGACATAGAGTAAGCACTGCTCAGTGCCAACTAGAACAGCAGTGTGTTATCAACATTATTCTCATCCTATATCCAAAACACAGCACTGTGCCAGCTACTAGAAAGAAAATTAACTTTATCCCATCTGAAAGCAGGAAACCAGACACTTAGGTAATGTTTAAGTTCCAAAGCATGCAAATCTTCAGTGTAAAAGCCATACACATTATAAAGTCCAGGCCTGGGAAAGGGAGGGAAGAAGCAAAAGATTTACCAGTAGCATAGTGGTGTATTCCATATCTGTCTCTGCTCTAGATCGTTGTAATAAATTTGCCATTGAGGATAACTCACAAAAATTAGGTGAAAAAATTTTAATGTTGGAATTCAACCCCAAACCATCACCCAAAAGAATCAGATTCTACATCCAAACACTCCGACCTTGAAAAATTGGTGGGGAAATGTACATATTTTCTGGAAAAGAAGGAGAAAATATAAAATTACGTGCAAGAAGCTTAGCTAAAATAGTTTATTATCTAATATTTACTTGGCTTCAGCATCTCCTTGAGAATGTCAAAACAATTTTTTCTCCAAATGTTTTTACCTCTAAGTGAAGTCACTTGTAATTCTTTCTCTTTTCAATTCAATGAATTGTAGCCTTTAACTCTCCTAGACTAAAAATGATTCTTTCAGAAACACAAAAGTAAATTAATCATGACACCTGAACAGAGGTTAACCACATAATCTCCCATAAATAACAAAAGAAATTGTATCACTAAATCTCCTTGCCTCAGAATGAATATTTAATACTAAAGTCAACACTCAAAATCTGCTTTATTGTGTGAAAATGTGAAAAGAAAAATGAAGTTGCTACATAATCAGTGTTTTAAAACTAAATTTTCTACTGTATAGACAGAGTAACACTTCAATTTATTTAAATTTATGCTGTAGGTTACAACCATATTAACAACATAATTTCCTCAAACAAAGGAGAAAGCAGCATAATGTTTCCTCCGGAGTTGCTGCAATGCATCAGTTTCAGTCTCTGCTAGTGTGGTCCATTATCAATGATTTTTGCACCAACATTTCGGTCCATTCACCATCACAGTGATTTTGAAGAGTGTCTAGGTGAGAAAATCATTCCCTCAGACACCTTAAATGAAACGTTATTTTAAAAAAACAGACAAGCAAACAGCAACAACAGCCACCAAACCTCTGGACTTCTGGAGAATATTTCCTTTTTTTTCTTTCTTTGTGTTTGTCCTAGGTTACAATGTAAGATGTAACCAAAAGCATGTATTCTATTATCATCTTCACAAGCC
>NW_008239304.1:1995404-2000659 GCF_000691975.1 Corvus brachyrhynchos | reverse complement strand
AATTACATCATCCCATTGTGAGATGCTCCACCCAGGGGGAGGAACCAAGCATTCCTACCCGGATATAATCTGGGGTTTGGAGCACCTCAGTCAGCCCTACCTAGCGGATTCCCAGAGGACAAGAGCTACCACTGTACCCTCAGGTGAAGAGCAGACCCTTCTACAGGATCACTGCTTCAACAGGACCACTTCATCTGGACTGCTACCACCACCCTGACTAACAGGGTGTCAGGCTGTATCCTGACTCTGTCAGTGTTCTTGTACTGTTGCATTTATTTTAATTTTCTTATTAAATTATAATTCTGACTTGCAATCTCCCACTGGTGTGTTTTCAAACTAGTACAGTGGTTTTTTTTACACTCACAGTACATTAAAATATTCAAAAAGATAAAGCACCAGGGGGTTTTTTTTCTGGTCTAGATGAAGAGGAACCTCACCTTAATTTTCTGAAGAAAAATAGCACTCTATGGTGAGGAAACATTACTGACTTGATAGAGAGGAGACACTGGAAATGCTCTGACTTTCCGTAAAATACTTGGAATCTACGTGAAATCTTTAGTATAAGACCTCTTTTAGCAAAGTGGTTAGATACACATGTTTAAGAAACCTGCAAATTAAAACTATCTTCTTCTATTTTCAAGTTATTCTGCAGTCAACACCATGCAGAATTTCACTAAGATAGCACCATGACACTGTAAGTTGTATAATTATTTTCACTGAAAGCAAAACAATTAAACTTAAACCAGACTGGATACTTACCCCTGCAGAGTAGTGCCTAAAGTAGGAAAAAAATTAATTAAAGAATTTTTTAAAGAAACATAATTAAGAATGTATTAATCCCTTAAACTGACAAAGATTAGATTCCCACTGATACTCTGCAACTGACAAAAGAGTAATATTGAATTATCCCAAAAATAAAAGTAACAATCTTTGTATATAACCTGTCTTGGAAGGTTCTCTTCTAATGCAAAACTACTTTTACTCTGAGTGCACAGAACCCACATTTTACTTGGAAGGTGATTTATGCAGCTCTGCAAAATCAGGTAGTGAATTTTTGGTATTGACAAGGGCTCCCTCTTGTGATACTGTACTGAATTTGGATTAATTCTGAGGCATTGGACTGGACTATTATTTTACGAGTGGAAATGCTTCACTAAGCCATTAGGGAATGTCAAGTGGATTGTGTCCTGGAAGTTGGAGATGTGTACACTTGTTCTAACTATGCAAAAAAATGCAGAGAACCTTGAAGTTAGGAAGAAAAACACATGCAATGACATGACTGTTCACATAAATGTGGATTGTTACAAGAATTATGAGAAGAGTCCTATACCTTTATTAAATAAAAATCCAATATAAATAAAAATCCAATAATTAAAAGCTCAGGAGGATGTAAAGTAAAGTAGCCTGGTGTCAATAATATGAATGTTTTAACAAATATATACAATTGTACTTATGAGGGTTTACTAATGACAACATCTTTGTTTGGAATTTTTTCCAAAGTGCTTATGTATGGACAGAGCTCTTAAACAACTGCTTCTATTTCAATTCAGTTCTCTTTTCATGCACTTACCAAAATTATTTCTACAAAGTTTCCAATAATACATCCTTTAATTAAGAGCAAATTGTCTCATTCCCTTTCAAAAATAATTAAAATGCCATTCTCTGATTTCAGCCAAATAGAAAAATATCACCATATTGGTTTAAGTTAATTTAATTCCCTAAGTAAAGATCATGGAAAACAAAATCAGTAATGTCTGTGGGCATTAGGAAATTTGCGACTCCTGAATAAACATTTCTTCTAGAATTACATGCTTTCTCCTCTCGGAGGTCAAAACCAAGGAACAAAACTAGAGCTCTCATAGACATCTGCAAAACCAAATTTCACCCACCACCTGAAATGTAAACTAATTGAAAATGGAAATTACATACTGCAGGCAGAAGGTTACTTGAATACACGCTGCCCTTTCAGCTGATTAGAGCATGTCAGTACTGTAGTGATACAAAATTTATTATCCCTTTCAATTTTGGTTTGGTCATTTGCAATTATAGGTACTGCATATGACAGACTCGAAAGTATTAGCATAAAAGCCAAACTGAAAAGATGCATACAGATAGCTCAGAGTAACTTGAATGACTTAGTCAGTGTCAAGAAGCTTGGCATACCATAGTGTATGCCTAAAATAACATCTAAATCCAATAGCTGGCTGCATGAAATGTAGGTGTTCTTCCATTTTGTCATTATCAATTTGCCTCCCTCAAGTGAGCTAACATTGGGACTATGTTTTCTTCATGGAAAAGAAAGGCTTTCATCAGCTCCAGATAGTTACTTCTCACAACAGAAACATGAAGGTGTTTATTCCTCCAACATATGTATCCTACTACCACTCCTTCTTGTAGCTTATTTAGTGTCAATTTCTATAGTAATAGCTCAAAAATTATGACTGCACACAGAATTACATCTAAACTGGGTCAAATGGAAACAGATTTTTCTATAAAAGCATCACCAGCTATGTATTTTTGTACAAGGTACATAGGATCTGCTCAGTCGGATACGAAAGAAGGCAACCACCTCCAAACAAATTTGCCATCAGAGATGCAGCAGCAGAGCTAAAACTGGAGCCAATCTGAAGCCCCAGCTATCTCGATCAAATTTCTTATGGCTGCAAAGTTTCAGTCCAGGAAGACCTTGGACAAGCATTTTGGTCACAACAGGCTATATGCACTATAAAGAGGTAAAAAAGGGAAACTAGAGTACGAAAATAATTGGGTGCTGCTTCTGTTTTTATTTCACTGATTTCAATGTGCACATTAACCTTGGGATGCTTATCTTAGCAAGGAGCCTAAACTGATAGGCTGTCCCAAGCTCCTTAAAAAAAAAATACCATGTATTTGTATTAAAACACCACAGACTGATGTAGGAGGGAACTTCTAAAACATTGAGTTGGGGGAGATAGCAGCCTGACTTCCTTTTGAGATACCAAAATATATATAAAAACACAAGACTGAGTTATGCCAATAATTACAGACTTTTTTAGCATTATGAGAAAACTATAAAGTATGTGTTTATGTCAACTATTACTTTACCTATTGTTCCTAGGATAATGGCAATAAATGAAGGAGAGTAGATAATCCAGCATGTTAATTCATATCCTTGTATATTTTAAGCACCCAGAGAAGTAGATAAATCATAATGCTCCCTCATATTCATTTACCAGAAAAATACTACCATTAAAATAGTCAGAAAGGTGAAAACTAGAGTCCAGATGGTACAAGGCATAAAACAATTTTCCAAAATTTCTCCTTTAAGCTTTTACAGAACCGGAGCTAGTTATAAGATATCAAAGTGTTGACAGGTATAATAATGTTTTATGAAAGGAGGGATTCAACTGAAGAAATGTGTGGGACTGTAAGATCAAATCAGCATGTATATCCCACTATTGGTAATCCAAATAATGGAAGCAAATATGTTATTTTTGCTGTCTTTTGCCAGCACAGGAGGATTTGGCGCTGTCCATATCCAGCTACTTTATGTCTTCTCCACACCCCTGAGATAAGCAGATGAGTCAAACTGAACCTCAGTCACTTGCCACTAATTCTAAAGAAAATTCACCTTTCAGGCTTTTTTTTTTTCTACCTCATCATTTTAGTGATATGATGAGCTTGAAAATTGACATACATCTACTTACTAACTCAAATATTGTTTTCATGTGATATACACACATCACTTGCATTGCATATGGATATGCTTGTGAATATGAAAATGTATCTGTAAATGTATATTCCAAGCAGTTAAATACTTGCAGATTTCTCCATGCTATGAAGTGTTCTCAGTTCCAAATCTTAGTGAGACAAAATCAGATTCTAGACAACTGTGAGAAAACAGAGAAGGGAAAAAAGGAACTCAAGTTCAACTTGCTCTTACCAAGTCCTTACTTCATTTTAGCTGTGGCTTTAAACACAGACAAGATGTGCTGCACAAATAAATAGTCTAGCCATGAAAAATTAAGCATAATCTTCCTAGTCATGTCAGTAGATAAGCAGTCACCTGATTTGGAAAAGTAAAGATTATCTATTGATTACACAAGCCATAAAACTTCATATTCAGATGAGTTACTTTGAAAAAAAATTGTTTACCGGGATGTGAGTCATGCTCCCCATAAAGTGACGAACAGCAGCTCTTATTATAGATTCACAGAATCACTATGGTTGGAAAAGACCTCCAAGGTCATCAAGTCCAACCTTTACCAAATACCACCATGGCCATTAAACCATGTAACGAAGTGCTATGACCACTTGTAGTTTTGAGCACTCCCAGAGATGGTGGCTCCACCACTTCCCTGGAGAACCTGTTTCAATGTTTTATCACTATTCCAGTGAAGAATTTTTTCCTAATACCCAACTCAAACTTGCCCTGGTGCAACTTGAGGCCATTTCCCCTTGGCCTGTTGCTAGTTGCCTGGGAGACAAAGTCAACTCCCCACCTCACCACAGCGTTAAGCTAGGTGCATCCTGCCCTGCAAAATGAGGTCATAATTCTATATTTTTCAACTTTTATATTAAAAGGATTGAGTAATTAGCAGTGACTTGGAATGGGAAATTATGTAGTTCCCCTTTATTGCTTCTAATATCTCACAAGATAGGATCTGCATGCTTTCTGATATGGCCTCAGATTTCTCTCTTGATTAAAAAAAAAAGAAAAACCTAAAAACCCAACACATAGGATGTTGAAGGGAGCTCAGAAAGCCGTCCTCATGCAACTGTCAAAGTCCCTCTACTGAAGCCCAAGAGATCATGTGTACCACCATAAAGCTTATCAATTTTTGCCCAAGGAATGACCTAGAGCCACCTATTTAATACAAGTTCTCTAAAGAGAAACGTGCAACAATGTGTCTCTGGAGAAAAGGAGCAAACCAAAGCCCTACCCAGGCTCTGCTGCACATGCTATTCACCTGAAATCAAGGGAGGGGCAGAGGATGAATTACAGTCCTGCTCTTCAATGGAAAGCCCATGACTAATGTAGTGTGATAAGAATGATACATATACCCTAAAAGAGCTGGACCAAAGAAATGCACACTGGAGAGAGGATACTTCAACAGTATCACAGTTGTAAGTATCACAACTGGCAAATTGCTGGGTTTCAGCTGTTGGTGTACCGTATTTCCCACAATTTACACATAGCTTATTAAAAATCATTAAGCTTGTCTTAGAAAGGCTGACTGGGTCACTAAGAACCTCTGCTGAAGTAGAGTCCTCCA
>NW_008239304.1:1989840-1995375 GCF_000691975.1 Corvus brachyrhynchos | reverse complement strand
AACAAGAGATTTAGAAAACATTTTTAACTACATTTTTTCCTTTTTAAGTTTAGATTCTGAATGAAAACAAGATCTTGTATTTTAATTAACATTTTAATAAACATTTTGAATTCTTTCTTTCCTGATAGTTCACTTAAACTAAAGTTACTCTTTTCCTAAATAAGATACTTATATATCCTTATTGCTAGTGTCAAAAAAAACCCCAAAAAACAAATAAGGGAAAATTCTGACCAAGTAAGCCTAGTTAATTTGAAAGGTAGAGTTTCCCTGGAAGAGAGGTCTACTGTCTGCTCTTTTGTTCATAGTATTTCAAAAGAAAGAATATTTGGTATACATACTTTTGGAAATATCACTCCATACGAATTCAGTATAACTCCAAAACACACTAAAGGAAGCTGCACACAAAGTAACAGTCCCACTGCTCACTTTGGTTAAAACATATGCTAAAACAATATTGCAATTTTATTTGTTACAGAGGACAAAGAAACCCTTCCCTTTCCCCTGCAGGTGTATTTGTGGCAGAGCTTTGCTGACTGATTCTTCCTGGAGTAAAACCAGCTGAACATCTCAGGCTATGATGACAGTCTCAATTCGGCACTGGTTTACCACAAGGTGCTCTGGAAAGACATGCACAGGGATGGGCTGCACTCTCCTGGCCTATGGAGCTGAGGTGCCCTGAGCTGATCCATCCTCTCTGTGTACAAGCCCCTCCCAAATTTTTATGTAATATGTGACTGTCACTGGGATATAGGAAATTCCATTTTGACAAATCTTTTTTTTCAAGTGGCTTAAACCCCGACATTTTCAAGCCTATATTGGTTAAAGGAAAGCCCTGCTCCCACTCTAAAAGTTTTACAACATATTCACACTGAACATGTCTTTCCTTTGTAATAGAATATGTATCAATTATTTATCATTATATTCTTGCACAGAAAATGTCTTCAAGCATTATGAAAGAAATTGTAAAGATGTGCTTAACACTACATGTACAGCTGAAATGGCATATAAACCAGAACAAAAGTAATCAAGTTTTACATTGAACTCATCTGCATTCAGATCTATGAGGATTTCAAGCTGTTATTAACAAAAAATAATAAAAGCAATCGCTCATATTTAGAATTGTTCCTGTAAATCAGCAGTGTTAGGTTCAGTTTTACAAACAAAATTTCATTTCGCTGCTGTTATGAAGTCATCAATATCACAGAAATAAATACAAAATACAGCAGGATCTTTCACCTTTTAATCTGTGCTAGTTCCTTAGGCAGGTGAAAACATGGAACATGTGGACAGCAAAGTTTAAGTCACATAGGTCTATTTAATATTAAAGACATTGCACATAACATGTGGAGAACATAATAAACAAACCAACCAAAAGAACAACAAAAATACAAGCCAAAAGAAAACCAACAAACCAACACAATAAAAAAACCCACAAAAGGGTATCTAGATAAAGTACCTGTCACTGGCAATTTCTGCAAACAGAAAACACCCCTGAACTGAACACAGTCTAGCTGCAAACATAGGTAAGAAAAAGGCAGACTCAGAGAAAGTTCAATACTTTTGGTAACAACATTATAGTTATACAACAGCCTCTTTTATTATTATTATCAAGAGCTTTTTTATGTTTCTTGCTGACTCACTAACATTGTTGGCTCACTTCTTTACCGAAATAACAAAGAAGGATTTATGCCCTCAGTCAACAGCCATAGTAGCGGCAAGGCCCAGGGAGAAAGCTAGTTAATCTCTATAATATCACATTTTCACATAACTGTTTAAAAAGATAGATCTTGTGAAGTGCATAAATGGCTTGCTTTACATGGGACTAGTTATTTTTTCAGTATACCATATTAAAGTTATACCTTATTGCATTTTTCACAGCTAACATACCTGGCTTAAGTTATGCTTTGATAGATTAAAACACGAAGAAACAAAATGAGCAGATTCAATGAACAAGAGCCTAGAACATACCCGTTATGAACTTAGGGTATACTGAGATAACTAGGCAGCTACAGATATGTATATCCAAAGGCTGTATCCTCTTTGATAGATACATTTTACACATGTTGTCATTTACTCCTTTGGCAACTTTTTTCTACTGGTACTTCTCTGGCTGTTTATTCCACAGCCATTCTCTTACCTTTTCATGATAGCTCATTTATTTTTTTCTATTTCATTTCATTCTTGAGCTAATGAGCAGGAACATACGTATGCTGCATAAATAGCCAAGAAGATTTAAATAAATTATCTCCTTTATTTCCACAGCACGTGACTGATCAGGTTATAATTCAGTGAAGAAGCTGCTCATCAGATCCTCCAGCAGCTTTAAGTTAGTAAATGATGCTAATTTACAACAGCCAGGACAGGTGACCCCAGCTGACCAAAGGGACATTCCCACACCATGTGACATCATGGTCAGCATATAAAGTGGGGGGAAGAAGGGGTAAGGGGAGCATATTTGGAGTGATTTTGTTTGTCTACCCAAGTCACCATTACACGTGATGGGGCCCTGCTCTCCTGGAGATGGCTCCACACCTGCCTGCCCATGGGAAGCAATGAATTAATTCCTTGATTTGCTTTGCTTGTGCGTGCAGCTTTTAGTTGCCCTGTTAAACTGTCTTAATCTCAGCCCATGTGTTTTCTACCTTTTAGCCTTCTGGTTCTCTTCCAAATCCCACTGGTGAGGGAGTGAGCAAGCAAGTTCTTGGGGCCAGGCTGCTGGCTGGGGTTAAACCACAACAGACTGACATTTAACTATTTAATGATGTATAGGTAAACTATTCATTTATATAAATGAATATGCTACACATATGCCCAGCAATAAAATATACACCAGTTTTGCTTAAAGAAATTGCAGGCTATTATATAAAACCTTCTCATCAACTGTAGCATGATTTCAGGAAACAGGCCCCTTCTTTAAATGCACATAAATTTATTTGTATCAGTTAAGCAGAGTGTGAAAGATTCAGCAGCTTTATTGAGATAAGGGAAGTGGGGGGAGAATTTAACTCTCTGTATAGCTGTAAGTTTTGAATTCACATCTAACTTTAGGCAGATATAAATATCTGTTGGAAAGAGCAAGAATGCATAAATACAGTCAATTAAAGATTTTTCAATATTTACACAGGTCTAAGTTATCCTCTGACTGGAATAGGTAATTCCTAGTTTATTTAATAAAATGGGGTAACTAATCCATCATATAGACAAAGAAGTTGTGATATGTGTAACTGTATTTTCACTCCTAGAAACCATAAAGAGACATTTACAGTTATTAGTGAAATATTTGTTGTAAAAATGATCCAGTGAAAGATACATTGGGTGTGACAATATTCAAATCATATCCATATTCTCCTAATTTAAGATTGGTTCTATTTTATGTATTCTATTTTTGTGTATTGACATGGGGTTTCATAAGCATCCTCCTTTGCCTGCTGTGGAAATATTCCAGCTTAGATCACTATACAAAAGATCAGAAATAGCAATATCAAAATACTTTATATTTTTAAATAACAGAGTAATCAGA
Source organism: Corvus brachyrhynchos (assembly GCF_000691975.1). Taxonomy (NCBI): domain Eukaryota; kingdom Metazoa; phylum Chordata; class Aves; order Passeriformes; family Corvidae; genus Corvus; species Corvus brachyrhynchos. The sequence continues at coordinate 1,991,855 of NW_008239304.1, read as the reverse complement.
TTATTAAAAGTATAGTTTAGAAATCCTTTTTAATTAACAGGTAGTTAATGCAATCCAAGGTGTCTGATGCTTTAGTTTGTATAAATTATGTTTGTATTTTTCAAACCAAGACTCGACAGCAAAAGAACATCACAAATCGATCAGAAAGGTCCTTCGAAAGGATCTTTGTTCTTATAAGTTGCACCTATACAGGTTTGATTTTTGCTGACACAATGATATCATTCTAATAATTATTGCTTATATCATTGTAGGTCTGAATTTCAAAGTTCTTGCTGATACATTTTCTGAGCCGGGTTTCTATCTTATACTTGTTAGTCATGTTTACAATCATGTTAATATTTCACTAGGGCTTAAAATTCAACACAGTTTATAAGGTGCAAACTTCAGTCTTGACTGCCCTAAAGGCATTGCTACAACTTCTGCGGCTTCAGATTGCTTGCACATCCCGGCATCCTGTCGGCAGGTACAAGAGAAACACGTGTCGCGCTGTGCTTCTCCTGCCGCTCTCACCACCCTCTGGGGTCTGGTGTGGACTGTACCTGCTGAGAGCGAGGCGGCAGCTGAAAAGCATCAGGGTCTCACATTACGTTAGATCCTTCCAGCTTCGGGTGATTAACTCAGTCCATTTCATAGAACTGGGAAGCTTTTGAAGAAAACCCAATGGAATATACACACAAATTGCTGGCAATCAGTAAGTGCCAGCTTCTCTTGATTTACTACAAGTTGTTGTCTTTCTTTTTTTCTTTAATGCTTCTTTTTTTCTTTTTCTTTTTTTTTTCTTTTCTTTCCTTTTTTTTTTTTTTTTTTACCCCACAAAACTCGGTAGAAATTTATTGAACTCCTTGGTTTTAAGATTTCCGGGAGAGTGCTTTTTAGAGCTAAATCCTGTGGGCAACTGAACACTTTAAACTTCCACTGGCTTCAAAATTCCTGGACTATTTATTAGGATTTGATTAGCAATTTGGTGGTAGTGTTCGGGCTTTCTCTCATACATTTTAAACTTTCCACTACACAGAAGGCAGGGGGTTTTGTATTCCAGGAGTTTTTCTATTAAGAAAAATCTATGCTTTCCTACAGGTCATTACAGATTATTTTTGTTTTAGTAAGTGGGTTTTTATTACTCTTTCAGAGTCCAAGTACGTTTCTCTTACTAAATGCATTGCACACAAAAACGTATAAAATAAATACAGCATATAGATGTATCTGAACGTATAGTTAAGTGCAGCTTTGCTTTAATAACTGCTCTAAGTGTCCCCTAGAGCAACAGCACAGACTCGGCAAAAAGGGTTTGAGCTTACATTCTTGTACGAGCCAGCAGCATTGTTTCCCTCTTAACCACCAAAGTAACTTAACCAGTTTGACCAGGATCTAGTATCCTCCTGAGTAAAGACTTAACTACTCTGTTGAGAGCAGTCCCTTTCCACAGCCAGTCAGATGAGCAAACGTTTACACTTTTTCCTAGGCGAAGCAGTAGCAGCTCATGGAGCTGCCCTTCACAAACCTTGAAGCAGCTTTCATCTTGCTGGCTTTTGTCATTTTCACCTTGTTTACCCTGGCTTCTATCTACAGTGACTCCCATGACAACAAAAAAGGTAATGATCTAAAATAAATGTCGTACTTTACAGGTTTTACTAACTGATACTCTAATTACATGTTTTGTGATTTACCTTGCCGGTAGACTTACAGTACCTGGCTCTAGCTTTAGGAATACCCCTCGAAGGGCAGAGAGTAAGTGGTTAAGGCGTCAATAAAAGTCACAAGCATAGAAATTGCATGAGGTGTGAAAACAAGACCTTTTAGAGCTGGGTCTGCCCACTCGGACAGAGCTGTGCCACACAGCCGAGATCAGTGCTGTGAGCAACCTCTGTTCTCTGTAGGGGAAGATTTTCTCGTGGCAGCAGTTCTGCTTCATGGTCTGAGGAGTTATGAAATGCTTAGGCTGGCAAAACTGAGGATGTTCTTGTAATCAAGGTAAATGTTTGTTTTCATCAGGCTGAAGCCAAGTATTTGCTCCC
>NW_008239304.1:1974760-1989817 GCF_000691975.1 Corvus brachyrhynchos | reverse complement strand
TTCTCCCATTCAAAAGGTTTTGAAATCTGCAAGAAAACCCCAACCAAATCCCCTGATACTTCGACAAAGGAGATTTAACATAACCTTACACCATCAGCAGAGAACTGCCGTGTTACGGGAACTGTCACAGACACCTTCGTGCCATCTAATCTCTTGCTGGCAGGAGTGTCATCGAGGCTGCTGGAGTGGAGTGGGAGCAGGGAGTTCTGGCCATCGCTACCAACAGAGGAGTTCCTCTCTTCTTCCTAGCCTCCCATGGGATCACCCTACCCCTGCTCAGCTTCCTCGAACTGGAGAAGGGGGGAAGGAAAGGAGGTAGGGAGAAAGAGACTGAAATAAACTCCTGAGGACCACAGCAATATAGCTGTTTGTTTCTGCCATATCTGACAGAAGCTTATCGTGTGTTACCTTGATTTCTGTCTGAAATAAAATATTTATTTTACGAGCATTTTATGAGCAACCCTAGTGGAACGCTCTTAACATATGTCTCATATTGTAAAACTCTGGCCTGCCTAATAATTTGTGAAAAAATAGCTAACAGCATAGAAGGCAAGGAAGCATCGCAGCGCTCGTCACTTGCATGTCAATTAGGTTTCTTTCTTGCTCTTCTGCTCCCTTGGATTTTGCATCACTTCTACACAGAAGGGGAAAGGGCCTGAAAACAATGCACATTTCTGTGGATAAAGTGTGGTTGCCATGAGAACTGACCTCATTCAGACAGCGTGGACACAGGCCGTTTTTCCTGGGACAAGTCTGTTGTCCTGACTTGACAAGAACAGCAACTCCTCATGCTCTGAGGAGGATGGGGGAAGCATGTGCTATAAGGCACGCGGTCCTCATGGCAGCCAACAAATTCTGCGTTGGCAGGAAGTTCAAAATGAGACCCTGTTTCACTGGTCTATAATTGACATATATCTTACAAGATAAAAAAGGAAAGTTAATAGAATCATTGATTTTAAGCTTATGTCTGCCATTGTGCAAAGACAAGGTTAGGTCCCCTTCCTTGCCCTCAGCTTCTGCAATAACTTACAACAGAGTTGTAGAGTGAGTACCTCTGACAGCATCTCCTTAGTGTCAAAACCGCATGAGAACTTCTCACTTGTCCTGTTTATACCACCACAACCACACTTTCAGTTTGCAAAGAGAAAGCTGAATCTTCTGCTGAGCACTATATAAGAGCAGAATCTTGATTTAAGAGCTCATAGGTGCCAAACATCTCAAAAAACTTGGTGTGCCCGTAGCTGGCCTAGTTCTTACATTCCCAACTAGAACTATATTCAAGGAACTTTGTATGCAATGATTTTGGACAGAACTGTTGTGAGAACAAATCATGCTTACTATTCTGGTTAAATAACCCCTGAATTCAGGCAACCTCCTTCTGCAATAACAGAGCTTTGTAACCATGTTTATGCCTTTCTCCTACAATGTTTTTTTTAATCTGCATTTAGAGGAAAGACCAGCAAGCAGGGAATCTATAAAAAGCCTGCTGCCTAAGTGACAGTGGCAACAGGAGAATGAGAACCATACACCCTCTTTGCACTAACATTGACAGATGGTTAGAAAAGCTAAGTGAGACATGTTTCAGTGAGGTGATGTCCTTCATCGGTCTTTTAGCACACTCATACAGCACTGGGCCAGCACATTCTACTCACAGCTGGAAGAAGTATCCTTTGATTGCCATCTTGCATGTTGTCTGAACAGAAAAGGAGGGCTACAGGAGGATTCCAATTTATATTCCAGTTAGTTCAGTTATTTAAGAGGAGATAGTTGTACTTTTTTTGTGGGAATATGACTGTACCTGGTTTATTTTCTCTTGTGGCCAGGAAGTTTGCACATCATTTGCTTTTCCCACAACACAGAACACAGTGTGTATTTTTCAGATATTTATTTAGATTAAGGAAATGAGAAGTTGAAATATTATCTTGTATTTCTCAAGCTTCTAAGTCAAGTTTTGAGGGATATTGTTCTAAAAAAACTATCTCACCACGTATTACAGTATTTTATCATAGTAATATATAGCAGAGAGGATACAGTGCAAATCAGCTGTTCCTGTTCCAGCTCAAAAGCCAGTGCTCAGATTTGCCACTTCAATGGAGGAAAGGGACTGGGAGAGAGGAGTGTGCATAGCCAAGTGTGGGAAACTTGACATGTCAAATAGAGTAATTAGGAAGTGAGGAGAAGTATGCTCACCTTCTGTTAAAAGACAAGAGTTTTTCTCCCTCAGAAAAATGAGGGTATGTTCTGTCAGATTATTCTACCTTTGAGCAAATGCAATAATTCATGCAAATGTAAATAATGCCTTTCTTCAAAAGCCTGTATCTATCTGAAGAAGAGAAGCAGAGTATTTGGAATAATGTTCCCTTGTTCAGGGAAGAAAAATAAGAAATCTGAGAGCATTTATTCATTAATTGAGGTGGAAGTAAGAGAAACTCCTGATTAACATGACAACTGAGAGACTTGAGGAAGGGCACTGAACAAGTAGAAGGACACTACTGAAAAACGCAGAAATGCTTCACTAAATTTTTCATAAGGAAACTTAAATCAGAAAACTAAATTTAAGGCGTGTATCATTATACTATGCAGAATAGTAGCCACTGGAAGTAGCACAGAAGCCTACAGAAAACCTAAATGTAAAATCAAGAATATACTCATTGCCCGTGCTACAAAGCCTTTTTTGCTCACCTTACATATTGTTCTTTACAGTTAGATGCCAACAGGCCAGCATCTGGCATAAGCTGCAGGACACAGATTAGAGTAAAAGCTGACAAGGATGGAAACTCTTTGGAAATCTGTAGTGGTGGGATGTTCTGAAGGAGGCTGCAGCATATGTTTCCTGCTGCCCTTTCAGAAGAGGCTAAACCCACTGTCACAACTTATATGGAACTGAATTTTCGTGCCCCAGTGCCACTGTAGCTCTTTTATATGTGGAATAACAGTGAGGAAGCAGTCTTCTGATTTTCTAGGATTCTTTCTTATGTGTAGCAGGTAAGCCTTGACTTTAATTCTTTCCACTATTTGACCAGCATGGAACAAAACAACAGCTCCTTAAAGGAAGTACAATGTGCTATATAGAGTTTTAGTCTAAGAAATATAAAAGATGACAGATTTATTTTAAAAAGGTAAAAGAGAGCAAGATTTTAAGAACTTGTGGTGCATTTGCTGCCAAGAACAGACTGTCATTAGAACAGTTCCAAGCAGAGTCTATGCAACAAATCCCCCACTGGAGGGAGTTGTCTAGTCACCGTGAGCCACTAGCTCTGCTGCTTGGAGAAGAATTGTCTTGCAAAGAGCAGAAGCAACACATGAATTCCGGGAAGTCTTGCTTTCAGCAGTATCTGATAGAATTGAAATCTCAAGTCTGAAGATTAAAATGCCTGTTTTGCCATTCATATCTCCATTGCGTGACAAGCTATTCCAAACACAGGTGCACACAAGGGAGTTCTACTTAGCAGATTTTTGCCTCAGGGAAATTTGATTTCCTATGCACTAATTGAATTTCAGTGGAAGAAATTTACTGGTTTGCTCCACTTATACAGCATAATCCAAATGGTAAGACCACAAGGAAGATACTAGCAAGAAAAACTCCTTCCCCCAGGAAATTTATTCTTCCTTATCTGTATTTTTTTTTCAGGGAAAAAAAACCCCCAACTATACATAGTGGAAATAAAGGGAGGATTGCCTACACAAAACCAGTATTCTAAAAATTTACTCACATTTAAAATTACTTAAACTTTTCTATGTTTAAGAATAGTGATGCTAAAAACTGAGGTGTCTGAGCTGACCCCTTTGAAGACTCCACTTGTAATGATTTGAGTACTGACATACTAAGCAGTGATAAGTACAAACAGTAATGCACTCAAGAACTCACATCCTCTGATGTTTAAGATACGTCTAATATTTTTAATATGTTGTATATTAGGAAAGTTTAATATTTCCATTATTTCTCTAAAGAAAATTTATTTTGATTACAAACTGCTGGTAAGCCTTGTGAGGCTGTGGAGTCATATGGAATACTGCAAGCACCCAAGTCTGCAGACAAAGCTCCTTCTATTTCTCTTTCGTATAAAAACAAAGGCTCAAGTAAACTTAATGATCACTCATTTACAAACAGATTATGTCTAGAAAAATGACATCTGCTGAAACTTTCAAAATCAAACCAAAGGTAACAGTGAATGTTGTATATCAGCTACTATTTCACAGAATGAAATGGGTATGGGCCAAGTCCTGAGCACTGCAAGAAAGAAAGAGAGTAACATTATTTCCTACTAATCAATAAATCTGATCACACTGGAGAACAAAACACCATAAAAAAGGAAATATGTAATCATGTTACAAACCCACAATTTTTTGTAACTGATTACTAGGAATTCCTGAATAATTTTGAATAAAAAGCTTTGCATGAAATGATAAAGTTTTCTACACATTTTCATCCCAGCTGAATCAATCTTCACCTGTACATTACCTACAAAGTACAATTTCAGGAATAAAGAGCCTTGGCTATGCACCTGTTCTTATTAGGGAAAATTAAAGCACGTAACAACAGTGTTAGATCTGCAGGAGGAAGCCTGGAGAATTAATGTTTAACCTTCCCTTACTCACAAAGGGACACTTCACCATCTTGGGGACAGTTCTTAGTGACCTGCACTGGTTTGATAGTTTAGTATCTGTTTCATTCCATGAGAAGGGGCAATAGCACAATTCACATGCTTGATGCATTCTGCTCTAGAGGTCAATATTTTCAAACTCTAAACCAGCAAAATGATCAGGTTTAGGCTCTTTAGTTTGGGGCCTTTTTTTGCACCCCAAATGGGTTGGCAGAGTTAATAATATTAAAGACTGTGAGATTACACGGTCACTTAATGATTTTTTTCTCTGCTGCCTAACTGTTCTCAGGCTGCTTTCACATCTTATTAAAGATTGTGTCACTGCTTAGAATAATGTAATTAGTATTTTGTAGGCTTTGCTACAATTAGCACTTCTCTTTAGCACCTGTGTTCCTTCTGTCATTAGTGCTTGATCTTGCCCTGTGTGAAAACTCTTTAAAATACTTTGTGTATCTCTCTAATAAGAACTCAAAACTATACTTGTATTATAAATTATTCAGAAGTATCCTACCTACTTGAGATTACAGTAAAATTCCAGTTAATTTGATGAAAGAAAAATTGGGATTTATATTCCTCGTTTTAAAATCAACCATGAATGTGAGCTCCTTACCACCTTGTTTGAAAATGTGGCAAAAAAAGGAAAGGTATTTTTCAATAACTTTAAACTCTGCTGCTTTTTACACTACATCAAGGATTTTAGAAGTATTACTTAGGTGTCACAGCAGATATTTTAATAATGATTTTTAAATTGAATGAAATCACGACAACATTTAAGACCCCTCAGTGTGTGCCATATGTCCCTTTTACTGCTTGCAGCACTTAATTTCTAAGTTTATGGGGGTAAAGACTCACTTGGGCTTCAGAATAAGAATCCATTCAGAACCATGTTTATGTCTGACCACAAACACAGCATGTGTCACCTAAGAATATTATCAGAACACCAAGGAAGTGGTTATGACATCCTCAGATATATGAGAGGATGGAGGTACATTCCAGCATTTCCTCATTTCTTGCTTTATAATTTAAAGATTCCTTATAAATTTCCCTCTGAAGTAATTTTTAAAAAGCTTGGTATGCATTTTACAATTTCTCAAGTTGAGAGATAGCTTGTGTTGATCTGAATTTCCCGTTCACAAATCAGTAATAAAAGTGTATGTGATTTATGCTCAGAAAAACAATTTTTAGCCCTAAAGCCAAAATAGCAAATGTGTACTTAAGACTAGTGTTACACATAATAGAAGATCAGTGCAAAAAGAGGACATTCTCAAAATTTAAGTAACCCAAATATTCAACCATTTGAAGACACTGAAAGTGGGAGACTATATTACAATTCTGTTCCAAATGTCATTACTTAAAATGAAGTATTTAAAAATGGTAGAGAATTAAACCTGCTATTGTGGGAGGATTTTTATATTTCATATTCTTTTCTGTACTATATGTATTTGCACATACAGAATTTTCTCTTAAGAGTCATGAAGCTTTGGGGGAAAGAATATAGCTTATAGCAGAATTTGCAGGTGTACTACTAAAACCAGACTACCACTGCATAATGAAAATGTAGGGCTTTTTACTCTGATAAAAAAATCTGTATGGGGCCACTCATAGTGTAGAGATTTAGTGACAGTAACACCTTGGCTGGGTGGAACTACAGGAACTGGTGAAGCACAACCATCTGTATGGCAACACAGGCATGGTTTGAGAGGTGAAAACTTGCAGCTAATTGCTGAATAATAAAATAAAAGAGCATATTTAATCTGAAATAATTATAGTGACTCCTTTGTCTGAATGTAATTTATAAAAAATTTTAGTTGATAGGAGTGAGAAAGTACTTAATGGTCTAGAGGCCAGAAAAGGAAGAGGTAGATGAAAGTGAAAATTCTGTAATTCAGCTGGCAAGAAGAAAACCCTGTAAAAACAAGTGCTTTTCCTCCCTGCCTCCTGTTCACTCAATGTAAGGACCAGGGAGATCAGGGAGATGTTTCTATTTCTTCTCTTGGGTTTTTTTTTGGTTTTTTTTTTTTGAGAAAACTTTCGGAGAAACCTAATAGGCCTACAGCAAGTCTTCCCACATACAAAAACATTACCAGGGTGCTTTCCTGTCACTCCTTTGCCTCACAACATATAAACTTTAAAGCTCAATAACTCCCTTCAGTGGCAAAACTCAGGGAAAATAAGTCACCTTTGAAAAGCCCTACATGGGAGGATAAAAAAGAAAGAAAAAACAGCCCTGTGTTTTCAAACTAATAATGTGGGAGTTAGAGTGAACACTAAGACTTTCCCAGGAATCCCTAAGGAACTGGCATATATTATTTTAGGACTAAATTCGGTCCTTATTGCTGTCGTAGGATTGCTTTTAAAATGTTTTGTAACACTCGTGGATTGGATGACATTCTTAGTAAACTCAGAAGTATGCAACAGTTTTTCTTTCCCTGAGAGGTAAAAGTTGCTGATATATACATATATAACAAAGTAAGTGCCAGAGAGGTTAAGTAGTCCTTCCCAAATTAAAAAAATAACAGTTTGGGTTCAAAGAAGGCAATAAATAAGATTACTCCACCAGCTCCTGTTCTCTGTCTACTAATTCTATTTTCCCCTTAAAAAAATTATACTCTTGCACCCCATCTATGTGAGTGGTGTCTAGAAAAGACTTTATGAAGACTATGCTTTACAAGTAGTTGTCTGTGTGTGGGAGAATTCACATCTAAAAGAACATAGAAAGAAAGGGCTGACCAATCTCAGGGATGTCTCCTGGCTTTGTGCCCTAGAACATTCTTAAAATATGGAAAAGCCATGTGTGTGAGTGTGCACTCAGACACATATTGTAGTTAGAAACATTTGAAATGTGAGGGAAATTTGAAATTAGTTCATGCTTCTGCTTGGCTCCCATGTGCTGTTCCCTACTCCCCTGAGCTCTCATTCTGCCTCTGTCCCCACAGACCTCATGCAACTCTCTCAGGCCAGCCCTTAACTGCACCTGTGAAGTGGAGAGGCAACTGTAGAAACATAGATAAGTGACCTTAGGCAGGTTTTTGCCTGACCTGGCTGGAATCTTGCAAACATACCTCAAAATAAAATTTGTTTTCTTTAGTTTCCTGTATTCCTCACTATACAGCCTTGAGTTTGATATAGATTTTGTTTGTGGCTGATGGAGTGGGAAGAAAGGGTGGGGTAAGATTTTTGCAAAAAAAAGCAATGAATCGGTCCTTAAACTGGTTTGTGGCATTGCTTAAAAATAAAATCTCCCTCTCTGTAGATAATTTCGCTACTAACACTGATACCTAAGCTTAAGTAGAAAAAATTACTTATAAAACATGTTTTTAAATATATGAGGTCTTATAAAGCAATATATTTCCTCATTATGGTTGAATTTCAGGCAACTTTCACTGAAATACAGGGCGAAATTTACTAACCTCTAAGTTAAAGATTTCTGTACTCTCTGTTCCATGTAAAAGGATGCTCCTGACTTCTAGGACCTCAAGAAAACTTTTCAGCCTGAGGGAAGCTGAGAGAGTTCTAAAAAAACCCAAACCAACAACAACATTAAGAGATTGTTACTGTGATTTCAATGGAAGATAACCTAATGGATCAGGAAGTGAAGGAGAAAGGGAAAATACTAGCCCTCAATGAGGCAGAATTAAAAGCAAAAAGGCAAGATCAGGTGAATTTATGGTGAAAGCACAGCTGTTTTTCAGTGATCTCTTCATATCAAAAATATTTATAAAAACTGGAAACACTGTGAGACAATTAATAACAAAGGCATTAGAAATTAGTACTAATTATCTAATCCCAAGCACCCCCTTCTACATGAACAGGTAGGATGGCTCATCTGGAACTTCTTTTGCTCACATAAATCAGCTGTGTTTGACTCAGGCCATAGCCTAAAGGAGACAAATGAGACTCATGAGCCCAAAGAGAGAGAACAATTCTAAAAAGGTATGTTACCAAGGCCAGAGCAAAGACCTCCATCTAGTAACAGTTCAAATATAGGAGAAGATAATTAAAGAACAGGTTAGACAAATATTTTAAGTATTGAATAACTGTGATTTGGAAGGCTGCAAAAACAAAAGTGCATATTTTAAAGGTATGAACATAGATGCCTAAGGACTTCAGGACCAGTTAGTTATAGAGAAAGTATGGAGGAGTAGATGGAGATGAGAGAATAGAAAAAAAAAGGAAAGAAAGAAATTCAAACTAGACTTCACAACATCTAAAGGCACCAGCAGTCTTCTCAGGAAATACAATAATTTTTCCCAGCTGCAAATTTATGCAACAGGTCAAATATATATATTGGCCTTGTTTTCTTTGATGGCAGATTGTATAGATCAGATATCAGAGTTAAAGTAGGTTAAGCTTATGCAAGACAGCAATTTTAAAACCACTAGAGGTGGTCCAGAAGAAGAGAGCTGGAAATGGAGTAACTCCCTAATGATAAATTTCAGGATTTGAATGCTATCAAAGCAGAAACTATATTCTATTTTATACAGCTAATAAAGGTCAAACATCTGAAAACATAGACTGGGATGCACATGAAACGGTAAAGTGAAGCAAAGTAGTAGAGCTTCCCAAAGGAAAAGTGGAAACCAAAGAAATAAGAACACTGGAGATTGAAGAAGTGAGAGCTCTGTATAAAAATGGTTTATGAGTACATTTAAGCACCTCTCATTCCCTTCTGTTATTAAAGAAAATTCAAAAGGCCCACAACAGGCTGAAGTTTAAATATAGCAGTGTGAAAATAGTCAGTGAGCTCCATACCTATAGACAAAACACGGAAGAACAAAAAGTCAATTTCAATAAAATACAATAAAATATACAAAACTATGGTGAGAATAAAGAACAGAGATGCTGTTGAATAAGTCACCAGCTTTCATCTCTGTTTAATGCCCTCTGGCACATGGACACCTTGTAGAAAACTGCAGACTTAAAAATTAATGCGCTTAGCATGCCATGGCTAAACCAGGATTAGTTTGATCCCAACTTGGAATAAATAAAGAAAAAGTGGAGGCTGTAAAATAATTAAATAAGTATATAGAGCCCAGAATGAAGTAGTGACTTTATACTACAGAGTCGAACCAAAAGAAAATAGGAAGGTTCTTTAAATAAAAGTCACAAGACACAATGAAACAGAGGTAAGAGACGCTGTTTTTATTTTGTTAGGCATATTGTGTTTTTTTAGGATTATAACTAAAAGCATTAGAACACTGCTCAGGTAATAGACCCCCAAAGAGTGAATAATACTGTGGCAACACTGATAGGTTACATAGAGAGCTATATGCAAGTGCATTGATCAATAAGTAAAGCGAACTTTTTAACAAGTTAACAGAAGTGGGAAGTCAGATACTCCGTTTATCTGTGATATTTCTTCCTATTTTAAAATACAGGAAATACTTTTAAAGAAATATAAATGCTGAAAGGATTTTGAGAAATCAGTATCAGACAATTCTGATAGACATACCCTATGATGGTGGATTCTGAGGGGAAAAAAATCATTAACAAAAATTGAATATGCTTGAAAAAAAATTGAAACAATAAATACACTTACAGGTATTTAATATTGGCAAGTTCTAGAAAGTTATTGGTATGCTATTAATTGTGATATGGATTTGTAAGAATTTTTTTCAAAACTTTAGCTACACGCATAAACAATTTGATACATTTAAAACCATTAATATGTGAAGTGGTGCAACTGTTTCACACAGAGCTTATTGACTTTTTGTTTTGGCACAGTATATCAGGGATACAAAACTAAAGATGGTTTGAATACTTATGACCATATTAACAGCCAAGAAGGTACAACCTTATGGAATTTTAGACTTTGAACACACAGAAAATGTGTTCAGATTTACAGATGTTATTTTTCTTAATTTCAGAAAATTCCCAATTACCAATCATGCTAATGAAATTATTGTTTAAAACCACATCATTATTTATTTACTTAATTTAAAGAACAGTAATTAAGCCACACTGCAAAGCAATCATATTGTAATCTCTCATAGAAATGAAAGATTATTCCTTCTGTTACCGTGACATGAGGATTTGGTTATGCTTTGGAATTAGACTTGCCAAAAAAATTCCAAGTTCTGAAATTTTTTTACTATTTTTAGTGGAGAAAACAGGTAGTTTTATGTACATATGAAATAAATTCACTGCTAAAAAGAGAAATGATGTTCAACATTGGTCTGAAAGCATTAATTACTTTAATTAATTCCATTAATTCAATTAATTGATTTTCCTTCCTCTTCCAAACAATCATGACACAAGTTTCAGTCACAAATAGCCTGAAATAAAGGGAGGAACATTCTTCACTTATTCCACATCTTTTCCTCTCCCTCACAGTTAATGTTCTGCTTTTGGCTCAGAGCTAATTCTAATAAAAAACCAAGAACTTGGGAAACACACAGATGGCCCCATACTATAAATTATGTGATTGTCTTACGTGGGCGGTATGTAAAACATTGCTTCTTCACTCCCTTGTTGCAAGCCTGAAATCAGAAGGCACGTGCTACTTGAGAAGGCTTTTTACATTTTCTATTTTTGATGTATGTAAAAATGTTGTGTGACCTTCAAAAATAAGTCTCATCAATCAGGAAAACTTTTCTGTAACATAATCCCTCAAAATCTAAAATGTTTTTCATTAATGATGGCTTTATTCTCTCCAGAGGAAAGCTACACACAGGAAGAACACAAGAAAAGGAGTAGATCCAGCAAGAAAAAGAAGCATTCAAATATGACTGAAGTGGTTTAGAATATTACCCAAGTCCACTGAAGACAGTGAGAAAACGGATGTGAGAAAGGAAGGACCTGGTCATCCATCAGATGGAATCCAGACGTGACAATTAGAGTTAATGAACCACGACCCATGAAGCAGCTTCAGCACCTTTTTACAGCCCCACTTCATGGCCTCTGTAAAAGTACCAGGGCTTATTTTACAGAGCACATCTGCTCTAAATTCCCAAAGGAGAAACTTTGCATTCAGAAGTTATTTTTTTGTTTCTTCACCACTTTTAAGTCATGTATAAAGAATGTTTAACAGCAATGTATTTACTTTTCTATCTGTTCAGTCAACAGAATGTCAGAATTGGAAGATAATTTTTTTACAACAAAACAATATTATTGTAATAGTTATTTAGTTTGCATTAGCATTAATAAGCTGCTGAAGCTGACTGAAAAGTACCAGGCAAATGTATTGTTTGTCCAGTACAATGGCATCTATATCCAAGTATTGCCTTTGATTTCAGGTATTTAGGAATAGTGTGCTTTACGAAAACCAGGTTGATTTGCTGCTTTTGCAGAGTGCCTCACTTAGACTTGGTACTGAAGTCTTCAGCTTCTTCACAGAGCAGAAATAACTAATGAAGTGGTAGCTCTTCCTCCCTGAAGTCCAGAATATTTGCTGAACTTCTAAGGATGAGGTTGGAACTGATCCTTCTTGCCTTATGGACAAAGTACTTCTGCAGTTTTCCAGTTTTTGGATCCTATTCATTCCCCTAGGTCTCAACCAGTGCTATACCCACACTGCTCCTTCTGTCCACAAGCAAAAAGAAGAAAAGGGAAGGACAAAGTAGCTCATAGACTAATTGTTAGAAAACTCCCTTTTGCATACTAGGAGATGACTGGAAGAGCTCTGGGCTGGACTACAAGGTATAATATGCACAGGAAAGAAGTAATTTTTTTCCTCACCACAGTGACATGAATAAAAATACCACAAAATTGACCCTGTTGTATCACAAAACTTCAGATGGCAGTAGCTGAGCAGCCTAATTATGATGCTTTCAGACTGTCAGTATTCTTCAGGAAAGCAAAGAGTGTGCCTTCTTCTGATATTAATGACTAATTTTAAAAACAGTCAATCCGCATATTAATCCATGACCAAATAACTGCTAGAGCCATTTGCTGGAAGAAGAGTGTACTTTGTTACGACATTATTGGTCAGCCAAGGTCTGATGTGTATACAGTGTTAGCACAAAAATTTTCCCAAAACTAATCAAATCACTATGAAAACTGCTATCTAGGTTACAATTGCTTTTTGATAATAGTAGACAATTCCAGGAATCCTTGTCCAGCATAGCCCTTGTCAAAGCCTCCCACAGTAAAACACATTATTCCTCTCTTTTTATAATAAGCAAAGACATCTCAGCAGCCAGTGCCTCTTTAACTCTGAACTGGAAGAAAACCACCATTGAGAAGTAAGAGTCCAGTTTGCTCCTGCACATGGAAGTGTCTGTGGTATGTGCAGGACCTCACTGGGAGTCATTGCCTTTCAAGGGAAGCAGCTCATAGAGTTTTGTATTATAATACTTTTTCCATAGCCTAAATAGCAGTTTAAATAATAAACCATTTTATTCTAGCCAAGTTTTCTCAATTAAAAAAAACAAAGTGCTTAACACTGTGTTAAATGTCTTGGTAACAAAAATCCCTGAAACTGTCTCTACTAGTGTACACACTATTATTAAGACAAGTTCAGGTTTGTCTTCATTATTTCACTTGTTTGTTTCTTGTTTTAACCTTCCTAGAGCTCATTAAATGTTACTGGTATTGAAAACATGGTCGAACTAGTGAAAAAATAAAATAGAAGTTTAAAAAGTCACAAAATTTAAAAATTATTGAAATAGTGTTTGCTGCAAATACCATCTGCCTTGTGTAAACATCAAATTATTTTTGCAAATACATATTCAGAGAACATAAACAACATAGTCAATAAACCACCCACGGAACAGGTGAATGATGTTTTAAAGACCCACTGTTTTAATAATGTCCTTCAACTCAATACTACTTCAGTAAATAGGGGACATAAAACAGAACAAATAATTTTCATCTTCATAAAGGTGTCATAAACATATTTAGTGGGGGATCTCTATGTAAACAAAGCTTTCTAAGAGAAAGTGCTCTAATAGGCATTTGTCATGAGCTGTTTACAAGTCATTCTAGGATGAACGAACCTAACACATCCGTATTCTAACACTTCTTATTTAAAAGCAACTGTAAAGTGTATTTCTTTGTAAACCTAGTTTCTTTGGGGTTTAATTGATTTTTTTTTAATTACAGCTTCGATGACATTTAATCTACAAATTGTTTATTTTGATTAAAAAGAAACCACTCTTTCTCATCCAGTGTTCTCACTCAAAACGACTCATGTTTGTAGGGAGATAAATCAGGAAAAAAAGTCTTCAGTGTTAACACAAAGCTAAGAGGGCACTTAACAGAATCGTGGCTTGGAAGCATAAATGTTCAGTCCTTCTTGGGAATAATGGTCCAAGTTTTTGCATAAATTCTAGACAAAACTAAAATGAACTTTCTTTTAACTAATAAAAGATCTACAGGATCAACCTCCCAGCACAGTAAATGCATTTAAAAACATCATGTGTACTAATTAAATTATAATATTTTTTTTAACATTTTGAAAATCTATGTGTATGCTCCCAATCCATGTTTTCAGTGGCCTGTGTTCCTATTTTACACGCTAAGTGAATCATGGCTTTAAGAAGATTTAAAATCCCACTTTGAAAGGGGAGAGTATAATAGGACATGGATACAATGAAAAGAGTTATAAGTGTGCAAAAAATACTGTGCTCTTCTTATTACTAAACTGCTATTGCGAACAGAAGCTGCTATTAAGTGGAGATAATTTTCAACTTCATCTTGGAGACTCTCTTAAGACAAAAACTAGGATTAAATACTACAAAGAAATTTCTCTCCACATGAGGAGATCCTCTGAACAGAGATCATCATACACTTTCTTAGTTAAAAATCTGATTGCAAACCCATTTAAGCGGAACTGTGCAGAAACTACTTTGAAATAAGAATGTCCACACAGGAGTTTTATTACTTTAAAAACTTTTCATAGTAAATCAACTTAGCCTTCTTATACAGGCAAAGACTGAGTCTTTCACAGACACATTGGCAAATCCCAAATATGGAGATAAAATCACTTCTTGCATTATTGCCCAGTCACGACAAACCTAATTTTAATGATTTGTAGGTATAAACATTGGAACATTTAATGTATCATAGAATCCTCACCTAATTACTTGTCTAACATTAAGAAACAGGAAGCAGCTATGCACACACAGTAGAGAGGCAGATGTTTTACTAGGAACATGCAGTTATATTTTACCAGATTAAAATTCTGTGCTGTCTTTTGCACAGTTCCAAGATATTGTTCTAATTATGCTTCATTTTGCTCTGTAAGAGGACATAATAATGTCATCTACCACACTGAAGCTGTAAACCTCCCTGCAGGCAGTTTCTGCCTTTCCTGACTATCCTTCTTCTCCCACCATATTAAAACCATAACTTCTGTGACACATGGCAAAGTTTTCCAGCTGTAGTGGACCCAAGAAAACATCCTGGCATTAGGCAAGTCTTTCATATAGTGTAAACCTGATATTGTAGAAGTCAGAAAATTTTTAAAGTTGAATCTAATTAGGGAACAACTTAGACTTACTAGCCCATTCCT
>NW_008239304.1:1950989-1974745 GCF_000691975.1 Corvus brachyrhynchos | reverse complement strand
CCTGTATTTTTGGAAGTGACTTGTTCAGCTTGATGGCCACATCCTCAGGGCTGAAGTAAATTAGTATTTTATTAAAAATTCCCATAATAGTGACTTCCCCATAGGGGAAGCAGTTCTTTCCAAGAGACACCACAGAGGTGAAGTAAGTATTTTCCTGTTCTGAGATTTAGTGGTTACTGTTCCTTAGTTGTACTCATAAAGTGTACTATTTCTGCGCTGACTGACAAGTCTAGCTCCTTCTAATTGTTGTCCTCCTTATTAAGTTTTAGTAGGTTGTTAACAGTAAGAAGAAGAAAAAAAAGAGTACCATTAGTTTAGGAAGTTAATTTCAGAAAGCAATGGGAAGTACCTCGCCAAAAGTGTGTATCTAAGCCATGATCTTAGAGGTAATAAAAATGAGGTAATGAGGTAATAAAAAAACACTAAGAAAGAAAAAGAAAAAAGTGAACAACTATTTTACATGAAATTATGTAAAGAATTAATCATACCAGATTATCATTGTAGCAGTATAGGACTAATAGGACTAAAAATAATGGTCTTGGTTTAATTTAAGATTTAAAGGTAATACCTTTTGCACCAGAAAATTCTTAGTAAGCCATGCAACTCATTTCCATAACAGACCACTGTTGACTGTCTTCTCTTTCACTGGAAGTGGCTCAGAAGCCTGGCACACAAGTACTAAAGTACCCGTGTCATATGAATTGATATTTGACCAAGTCTTACATTCATCTTAGTATTTTCTGAACAATTAGCAAACAAGGGAAACAAACAGGAAGATCCTGTTTGGAAACCCCTTACTTTGAAGGACTGACAAAAGCTACCTCACTACAGCCCTTGCAACCAAATGACATTTTCCACGACTGGCTGAACAGAGCAGCACACAGTATTCCTAGGGGATCCCTTTGATCCCAGGAATACCATTTACCTGTGTTACGGGTCATTTAATTATTTGTCTTCTCAGCCAATGTCCTTTGATGTAACAAATTCAGGATGCCACTGCTCTAGTATATGGCAAAGTAATTAATTCCAGCAATAATGTCTTCAAAGATGATGTTGTTGTAATTGAACACAGAAGAAAAAGCCACACAAGAAGAAAGAAGATAGACATAAATTGTATATCTAATTCAACTAAGAACCAAACTTTGTATGTTAGTCTGAATGAGTTATTTGGAAGATTAAGCCTTTTTCTTTGTTTTAGATACTACATGTAAATCTTGTGTTTATTAAAAGGTAATTGACAGATGTAAATTCATGGGACTACATGTTTACATATTCTAAAAAAAGGTCATATAAAAGTGCTAAAAATAGCATTCAGCTATATTTAAGGTAAAGAATTCAAGATGTATTCTCATTCCTTTCCTAATAACACTCAAAGTACAGTAATACTGAAGCCATGCAGTGCACATATGGGCCATTAGCTTGAACTTTACAACCTGTACCATTTTTTGAGGTTGTTCAAGACAGACCAATCACAAAATGAGTTATTGTGTAAAAAAAAAAAAAAAAATATATATATTTGGAAGATTAAGCCTTTTTCTTTGTTTTAGATACTACATGTAAATCTTGTGTTTATTAAAAGGTAATTGACAGATGTAAATTCATGGGACTACATGTTTACATATTCTAAAAAAAGGTCATATAAAAGTGCTAAAAATAGCATTCAGCTATATTTAAGGTAAAGAATTCAAGATGTATTCTCATTCCTTTCCTAATAACACTCAAAGTACAGTAATACTGAAGCCATGCAGTGCACATATGGGCCATTAGCTTGAACTTTACAACCTGTACCATTTTTTGAGGTTGTTCAAGACAGACCAATCACAAAATGAGTTATTGTGTAAAAAAAAAAAAAAAAAAATATATATATATATCCTGGCTGGGATTTTCTTATCTCATTCTATAATGTACTTGGGCTCCTTGTTATTTTCTAATTTTCTTTAAGACTCACTGCCATGGACTATAAGGGAGTATGCCAAATTTTATCTTTAAATCCCAACAAGCAGGCTGGCTGGCTGCAAAAAGACAAAGTTCTAATTCAGAAGACTGAAGTTATATCTGCACAAGCAAGTAGTGCAGCCCCATGGGAGAAGACTTGTAGAGCAAACCTGTTGGTACCAGGAATGCAACATCCACACTACGTGTGTTTCAGGGGTGTTTACTCAGACTGGTTGATAATCAGCTTCTGCAGATAGAATGCCCCTTAACAGTTGGACTGCAACTGTTGTACTCATCTTCAATTCACAATTAGTTCAAAAAGAATTCAGTTCAGTTAGCAATTTCTGATACTGCTTCATGACATGAAGTAAAGCACAGTAATTGGGAATGACTAGGATATCCACTTTAAAAGTGCACTCCTTATATAAATCCCAAATTGAGCAAGCACCTGGACAGGGTATGATTTTATGAATGCACATAATAACGTAGTGGCACAAAAACTTGAAGTTTAATATTCTTACTTTCTTTGTTAGAATTCATGCAAAGTACTCAGCCCTAAAATTTGACATTTTACTCTGCTTCACATATTCTGGCTCTAAAGCATTGAATTCAAATTAGTCTTGGAAGCAGTCATGCTGGAAGCTTAAAACTCAATTTGCATATTCCATTTGGGCTACTACTGTGGATTTAGACTTTAAGATCACTCTTTGATGTATATTTTCTTTTTTTTTAATCTACCCATAACCTTCTTCATAAAAGTTTTCTACAAAGACATAATATATCAAATTCAAAGGTATGTTCTCTTCAACTGAGTGAAACAGATGTAAAACCTGACATTTTTTCTGGGTGGCAGGGTTTGTTGATAAGAAATTTTCTTTATTACTACCCATGTTTGCTCATTTCTATAATGGGACGATGACTGTCGTAAAGGTCATATTGGTTCAATATAGCATCAAAAAAAAGCACAGAGAATTTTGAACTGTACATCAAAGAAATGCTCTTATGAATTTAATAATTTTATCTTTGATTTATTAGATGTAACGTTTAGCTATCTGTTAATGTGGAAACTGCATAAAATGTTAGCAATTTACACTTGGATGCGAGCCCAAAGTAATGACTGGAATTATAATTGATGAAAACATAGCTCTTCAGATGTTAGCTGTATGTCCCTGCGTCTTTTTTTCTCAAGCAAAGGATTGTTTGGAGTGAAATATGGCTTCAGAACAATATAATGCTTCAGAAGAGCTGCACAGACATTGGTGAGAGAGGAGTGAAGAACCTCTTACAGAGATGGAAGACTTTCATCTTTTCTGCTTCCTCCAAATACCCTCAGGAAGCAGGAAAATAATGGATAAATAGCACACAGTTCTCACGTGGCCTCTGCCAGCCCTTCATATCAGCACCTGTCAAAGCTTCATCTACAGGTTGATTTAACACGTAGTCACTCAGAATGGCTGCTTTCATATCAAACCTCCTTATCTACCTGCTCTGGTTGTGATAGATGGAGGAGGTCATGGCCTTGGGAGGAGTTATTTGCAGATCTTCCCTTTCTGTTTTTCATTGAGTTTTTTATTTGAAAGGGAATCTGAGTGGTGTTATTTACAACCCTGCTGAGGAAGATTAGCAGACCTGAAGGACAATGATGCAGATATAAATTCTGTGATGTTGTTGCTCCAGGCCCACAGAGATGAAAGTACAGCACTAACAGCACAGCACAGCATGCTACGGTCTGCTTGCAAGGAACATGAAGGTAACAAAAACATATTTACAAAGGTATTAGGGGTCATGATATGGATAGGTGCTTTTGGGCACCCACTAATTCTTCTCCTCTTACTTCCTTCTTCTTCCTCTACACTCTTTGTTCTTCCTCCTCTTCCAATCAACAAGAATGCATTTTATTTATAATTTATTAAAATTTTCACTCTTCCCAGAGTTGATTTGAAAGACTGCAGTGGCTTTTTGTTTTGTTATATATTTAATATAAAATATTTATTTTGCCAAAATGACACTTTATATAATTTTATCAGCCTTTAATTACTACTCCAGTCTTGCAAAGGTATTTTTTTAGAACACTTAAGTAAAAAGCGTGGATTTTCTTGCCATTCTTTGAATTATTGTATGCAAGACTTATCATTCTGAGACTTAGTGGTTCTGCTTAAATATGGTATTTGAAACAAAGCTTTCTCTACAGCAAATACTCATGATTTTTTTCTATGCTACACCTTTACCATGCTAGAACATCTAGCTCCTCTTAAAATTGCCCATTACCACCTGTTTAAGAACACCTCTATTGACATTGTAATGTGCTGAACCACTTATGCATGCACATGCATCAATTCCTTTTCAGACCTGAAGTCTTCAGTCAGATACATTTGTAGTCATAGGTGCCATAGTTACCCATCTCAATCCCACTCACAGCCTCTGTGAGCACCTATGAATCTCTAACTTTCTGCAGGAATGAATTCTCAGGAAAATACTTCCCTATTTCAACAGCATCTTTTTCATTTTTTTTCTACCCCTGCCTCAGAAAAGCATTCAGATCCCTGAGTTAACACTAGTTGTATAGCTTGAATGATAGTAAAGGGTAATACTATCTTATCTTTTTAAGATCCAAACTGGTAGTGAAAGCAAATTAATTTATGTATTTTTGTATAAGAAAAAAATCATAAGTTTTAGAGTTGTTACAACTACTGTATTTATTAAGATGTTTCAAATTGTAATAAATTACATCTGACTCATTTATGGTTTAGAAGAAAATTTGTTGAAATTTAAGTAACAAGCTTTCAGTCAGCATATATTTGATTTAAACTCATTTTTGTGTTTGAACAATTTTTGGTTGTAAATTTGAAACAAATAGCCAAAGATGACTTAAGTTCAAAACAAAAACTCCAAAAGTTGGCTCTTCCTGAACATTCCTTAAGCTCCCCTCCTACTTGACAGATATAACACTGCTTATCCTTGAATGATAACACTTGAACTTGAACACCAAATGAAGAACAAACCTCTGCATAACCACATGCCCAAACCAACACAAAGTTGGAGATTTGGGTTTACTTCTCCTTTTAAGTCCTGCAGTTGAGTTACTGGAGACGACGTAAGCTACTATCATGGTAGTTGCTGTGGCCTTGGCACATCTGAACTGGTTACAGAAAATGGCAAGAAAACAAGGGCATGACTAGAAGAATGGGGTCTGGAAGGAGGATGAGAGTTGGGGACACAAAATGAGGAAAACAGAGGAAGGACAAGAATAAATGAAAAATATAAAAAGAATTATGGATAGAGTGATTAGGGAAGGAAGAAAACGACACAATGAAGAAAAAAGCAGATAAGCAAGAAAGAAATCGATTTTGAACAGGTTTTACTCAATTGTATCCCTTTAATCAGTAGTTAC
Source organism: Corvus brachyrhynchos (assembly GCF_000691975.1). NCBI lineage: Eukaryota > Metazoa > Chordata > Aves > Passeriformes > Corvidae > Corvus > Corvus brachyrhynchos. The sequence continues at coordinate 1,969,419 of NW_008239304.1, read as the reverse complement.
TCCTGATCTTGTACTAAAAAAAGGAACAATTATATTGAAGTTCTTTTAATTGTTTAGTAAAAGAACTACCTTTCTTCAAAATGCATCACTTAAATGACTCTTGTATATTTAAGATTTTTTCTTTACAGCTTTGCTCTTAGTCTGTATTCCTAGGTTCTTAGAGTTCTTTTTTTGTTATTCAGTGAAATATTTTGTACTACCATCCTTGACTAAACAGCTGCCCTTAAATACATGCAGTGGAAAAATTTTGTGCCACTTTGGTTTTCTTTTCATAAGTTAGTTTCAGCCAGGCATAACATTTCCTTGCCAGCGCTGCCAGAAGGCACAACTGGCAACAAGTACAATAGCTTCTTTTTTTGTCACATGAACAAAACCAAACGAGTCCCAGAACACACACTCAGCAGTACTAAAAAACATGGAGGAAGAAATTCTAGCAGAGGAAAGAAATCACTGTAAAAAGAAAGAGAAACTGAGACAGAAAAAGATACGATATACCTCTTGAAAAACAATTAATGGACACATTCTGCATACTCCAGAAAACTGGAGTAGACATCAGCATTCACTGCTGCTCATTCATAGTGCAGGAAGTTCAGTGCTTGAAGAAAGTACAACATTCCCTCATTCCTTAATACTCATCAAATTTTCCACAATTCTTTTCTATTTTCCATTTATTTAGTTAATTATTTTCCCCTGTTTTTGGCAAAAAACTGCCTATGTGTTATCTCCTATGTTTAGTTATCTCCTTTCATCAATTTCTTTATGTTTTGCATTCAAAATATCTCTTATTACACTTCCTCTTCCCAAATATCTTTCACTGACTTTGCAAGTAGGAAAGGACATAAAAAGTGCAGTGGGAATATGAATGGCAATTCTCAACTAGTTTTCTTACATTATGTGTCTTTATCAATGCCTCGTTGTATGGAAAGTAGCTGTCCATGCCTCCCACTGCAAGCAATTCATATTCATGTGTGGTTTGCTTTTAAAATATTTGGCTTTGTTCAGGTGGATATCTAAAAAGCAGGTAGCTTTTGGTGTTTTGGTGGCAGGTGGTCCCACTAAAGCATTAGTATTTATTGCTTAGCTGCATTGGCTGTAGATAACAAATATATTGAACAGTCCTCTCTCCTAGGAAAGGGGTTAAGGCTCGTGCAATCTGTGATACAGCTTTTCCAATTTAGGCTCCTTTCTCACTATTACTCTTCACAGAACCCTACTCCCTTACTTGAAAGCATTACTGACTAGGAGAGTGACCGCCTGAAAGGTGCATGGACTTTAGCAGGTCTTCCCCAAGAACTTGTGTCACCTATTTGATTTTGACAAGTTCGTACAATGCCTTCTTAACTTGGCCACTGGAGGGAACTAGGACTGGCCAAAACCGTGCGAAGGAAGCCAGATGAGTAAATGCAGATTCAGACTGAAAGTCCTCATACAGGAAAGTTGTTAAGCAAGTCCTTAAACTGCTCTCTCTTCAGCAAGCCCTTGATTATATGCCATAGATGCTTACTGAGCAAGGACAGCTCACAGAAAGGAGGCTGAGAGCAACCATAGCTCCACTCAAGCTGGACATTTCCCTAAGACAATGACAATATTGCACCTCTATAACTGAAATTATAGTGATGATTTCCAGAAGTCTTAGATTTTCAGTGGTTACCTTTCTTGGTTGAAATAGTTTTCCCACCTTTAGACTCTTTTTGAAGTGTCATTGACTTTCATCTGCTACTGTCCTTTTGTCTGAAGTGGTTGTGTATGTTGAACATTAAAAAAAAACTAAAAACCAAACCAGCAAACACAATCAACCAAAAAAAGTTCAGTAGGTTGCAAAATAGCTTGCATCCCAATTTTGTGTTTACCAACAGACTCATGTATCTCTATGCTAATCTGTCCCTCCAACACATATCAGTTTTGTGGAGTAGGAATAACAGCATCCAGAACATTTCAGGCTGATCTCCAGTCAGATAAAATACAGAAAAGGCAAAATGCAGAACTATTGCATTCTAGTCCGGGTAACTAAAAGTCTAGAAAACTGTAAATACAGTTCATTCTCACAATGATTTTTTTCTTATCTTCCAGCCACCATCAAACATAATGATTAGAGAGAAAATCCAAATTCTAAAATATCCAATCAGATGCATATAGAAAATTCATGACACAGCCACAAATTGCTACCCGACTTGAAAAATAATTTTGGAGAAATCATTTCACACATTGGCACACATGATGGTAAGTTTGGCAGGGCTGCTTTACGTAGTAGTTTTTCCCCTATTAATATCTCAAGTATTTAGAAACCACCTTTCAGGAGCTGTTTAAAAATCTGTTCAGCAGATACTGCTAAAGTTTACCAATGCCTACATTTTACTGTTATCTTACTGCTATGTGGAGCAGTTCAGAAAGAGCAAGAAAAAAGGAAAACAAGGGAGGCAGCAAAGAGTACCTTGTGAAAAATCTGTAACAGGAGAGACATGAATTAGAGATAGTGTGTAAGCAGCCCCAGATGAACTGCATGAAAGACAGAACCAGGCAGCCACTCGTGTTCCTTCGCTGTATGCATCCACACTAGTCCTTACAACTGCCTCTTTGTAATCTCATTTACTTATAGATGAGCACTGCATCTCATTAGAGGAGTTAGGAGCCACATTTCAATACCCAACCAAAATATTAAGCTGAAGAGGTATTAGACTGCTAATATCACCAGAAATTTTGACCTTACTGGGAGCTCTTGCTCTGAATGAGGTTTTGTCACAGTATAAAAACCTCCTCAGCTGTCTTTGCTGGGGCATGTGTAACTGCTACACCAGAGCGAGTGTGCCCCTGATGCTCACTGAATATATTCAGGCACTGTACTTTTTATACACACAAAACGTGACATCATCTTTTCCATTGATCACTTCTTTCCTACTTACTGGTCTTCCAGATGCAGGATAAACTTCTGATGAACATAGGACTAGATGGACCAATGCTGCCAAGAGGCAGAGTTCTTACAGAATTTGTTACACCTCCTAAAGCTGAAAGCTTTTGGGTTTGTATAGCCAAGGACCAACAACTGTGACAAAAAAAATCAAAGCCTAATCTAATGAGAAACACATGGAATTGCATTAATTAGTAGCTAATTGGCATTTAGATGTTATAAGAAAACATTAAATCATCTGTTATTGTTATAAAAAGGAGCGGTGACAATTTACAGCAGAATCTAAATGAATTAGATTAGCACAATTGCTGTGTATAAACAAGAATCACAGCAAATGAACATATTCTCTAGGTCTGTGTGAGCAATTAAACCCAACTGAAGCAGTACTGTAGCAAATTGATTTTTAAAAAGTCATAGAGAAAAAGGAATCAATGAATCTTAACTTTTAATATATAATTAGAATTTGACTACTTAATTAGGTTTGGAGTCTTTTTTCTCATTAAAAGACTTGTGTTTAATGTTTTTGTTTCTTTCTAACCTTCTATTTATATAGGGTATCAAATATTCACTTATGTTTACTTTTTTGAAGGTAGCTCACCTCTAGCAGTTTTTTGATGACTTAGTAAAGGGCATTGGAAATATTTTTTACTATGTTAATGCATAGGTGTTCAGAGGGGAATTTAACATATTAATGTTAAATCTCTTTTAACAAAAAATAAATGTATATGTTTTGAATTGAAAAGAGTTGTCTTTGATTAATTGGGGCACTCTGCTTAATATGTGATGCTGAGATCCCCCACTTTTGTCAAAGATAATTATTGGCAAAAGAAAAAAAGACTGTGAAATACAAAAACAAATGGATACCCCAGTTCTTTCAGTTTTCCACAAAAATAGAGGAAAAAAATGCATTGTCATTTGGACAGATTTTATCTCCATACAGAATGCTTCTTAAATTGATCTAAATTGATCTGAATAAAATAAAAATTCAAATACTGTAGCTAGTTTTGGAAAGAATAGTTCCAAAGTGCTAGGGATCTAAGCTACCCTTTATCTAAAAAATCTAAAAATATATCAAGAAATGGAAAGTTTTCTGAAGAGTTCTTAAATATTTTCAAAGGGATATAATTGTCTCATATCTACTACACCCATAATCATCTATAACTATCATAACAGATGTAAACACAGGCAAGGCCTTTCAACGTTTACTCTGTTAAACAAATTATACTTTCCTGTATAAGTTACCCTACCAACTTTTTCCTCCCTATTTCTTTTCTCTGAAACATCACCCTATTTTTAATCAGGACGATACAGGTGTCAGCTCGCACTGACTTTGGAAATGAAGATGTTTGCTATACATGCAATTAGTCCATTAACTCTAAACCATGCTATTTTACCCAGGGGTGGCCAAGAGGTTAGAGGGAGAGAATATCACTCTCTCTCAGCATTAACAAATCCATTCTGAAAGGGACACTCCTCGTCTCATTTATAAGACACATGGTCCCATAAAGCCAAGATTTATAAGGCCGTATAAATTATGTGTACATGTCAACGAGACAAAAGCAGTCTCTGTCAGCATCGTGGTGTGCTTTTCATCACTTAACAAAAAAGAAAGCAACATGCAATTTTCAAAAGGTCTCCTTTCATCACCTGGAAACATCTACAGGATAAACTGAAAACAGAAGCAAAGTTGTTATGCCATCTGAATATACCCACTGGGCTTACGGCTAGACAAGAACACCAAGGAGAGTGGGGGGAATCAAGAAAATAATTAGAACTTTGCTGTTTGTTTGAAATTTGTAAAAAGCTAGTTCTTAAATGCCAAGTTAATGGGTGCACAACTATGCCATATTACAGAATTAAGATATTTTGCAATTTACAAGTGTGAAGTAAAATGTGTATTTATTGGTAAAAATCACAATTCCACACATTCCTTCAAGTAAAGGGACAGTCTTAATGCAGTCAATGAGTATAAGATCTATCTCACATTTGATTTTGTATTTCTGCTGGCCTTTCTACATGAACGAAGGAGCTACAAACAGCTAATAAGTATGAGCATTACCCATTACAACCCGTGATGAAATTATTGTGAGGATTTAGCTTCATATTCATCCTTCAAGTCTGCACTGCTCATGGTTGCTATTTAGTATGGGGTTATACCTATATATTGATCCCGGGAGAAATTAGTTATAAATAAAGGTTACTGGGATTTTCATTTAAATTATTTTGTTGGAAAAAACACTATTAAGTCAATGGAAAATTTCTTAAGTTTGGTTAAAAAAACCCCAACAACACTAAAAAAAACCACCCTCAAAATATATTCTGGACCTTCATGAAAAGACAAAATCTCAGTTGTAATAAGATCTATGAAAAATGGGACCCAAAAAGTACCCTACATTTAAGACAATTTTTTTTCCTTCACCAAAAAGACACCACCTCAAGAAAACAACCGTCACCAGATTAAAGCCCCAAATCAAACTTATAACCCAACAAAACCCGAAACACATTCCCAAAATCATTACAGTTCAAGATGTGTAACTACAGGTAAGTAGGTTTTGTATACCTAATAATACCATTAGTACTTCACTATGATAAAACTGGTAGTATTAAACATGGTTCTGACCTCTCTGATGCAAGGCCCCTTCTAAATAGTGATTTTGTTTTCAGTAAGTGGAATCCTGAACAAACTGAAAACCAGGCCACTCTTAATCAGCTTCAGTGAGTCAAGACTAATCTTTTCTGTCTTCACGCAAATGAAATATCCAGTGGTGTGTACAAGTGCTAAACACAGTCTGGCTCTGCATGCTTCTGTCAGAGCTAAATCGCTCTGTGAGATACTAGAAGTGGAAGAAACTTTGGGGAGCCACATGCAAAGAACAGTTGGTTGATAAGACTAGCTTTCAGGGGCAGTAAAAGCAAAGAAAGGATTTCCTGTTTGATAACAGAAGAGATAATGAAACTCTGAATAAACTGATAGTATGTCAGCAAAAACTCAAGAAAATACTTTTCTGTGTTTTTAACAGTATTTTTTGTTGTCTCTACAACACGCTCAGAGAGGCACCTCATACAAATGTCCAAATAAGTCACATTTTCATTTCTCTTAGGTTTGCTCAATCTTAAGAATTGGTCACCAGCTTTCCAGTGCAAATTGCAAAGAGTGAGATATTCTCTACTTAAAATGAAATACTTCAGACAGTATTTTCCTATAGAATACCTAGGTATTTCATAGGAAAAATAAACGAAGGTGCTTATTTTTTGCGCATTTCTACATATCATGCCAGTTAGTGGCCACTGAAATACATCAGTCAATCCATTGATCCAAATAATATCAAAACAATGAGAGATGATGTGAAAGGAACATAAACTAACCCCTCTGAAATGCTGGGCTGAATAGCTGGCTTTCAATTAAGCTTAACATCATAAGAAATATGCCTATTAGCCTAAAATCATTACTTTTACAGTTCTGCTTTCATCATGTCAGCTACAATGATAACTTCTAGGCAAGGATAAAGCAAGAATATATTAAATGTGTTTATGCTTAAATGAGCTGCGATCAGATAGAAAACAACACTTTTCATAAAGGAAATCTATTGCTGCTAACACGCATTGATGAGCTGCAACTTAGCATTCAGGAAAAAGATGTTTTTCAAGTCTTTCAGCTTGTTGTACTGAAGCTTTCCCAACAAACAGTTATTTATTCCAAGATACCTTGACCCAGCAAAGTATTCATTCCTGAACACATTTCTAAGCATATGAGCATCGTCAGTGAAGCTGACAGATCTACTTATTGCGTTGTTGGCTTAGATATACACTTCCACTCCAGCACACTTTTGGATCAGACCCTATGAGGTGCAAAGAATGCTTACTAGCTATAATATTAATTGAGACACACAGGAATTGTAACCTCTCAGCACCTCTCCATATGTTATGACGTCATTTAGGGCTTCTAATCAGTTGCCAAACATTTACCTAGCTGTTAGAACAATCTAAGTTAATGTGTAACAACTGCAACAAGTGCTGAAAATAATGTATTTCAAGAACATAGCTGCAAATCTCTAAGAAGTTTAAAATCTCTACAAAAATTCTATATAAAAAGTGTAGTCACAGTTCTATAAATATTACACTATAAGTCATTTAAGTTTAATTTAGAGTTTAATAAACCTTGAATTTTTATTTGGGTTCTTCTCAGGTCTTCTCATACAAACCAAACAGGAAAAAATATATCTGCAGTATAAAGGTTTCCTTATTTTACCATTATCCGAGATTATTACTGACACACACTGAGAAAATGATACAGTATTTTCTTTATCTACAAAACTGTAAACCATATTTGTTGCTGTTGAGATGCAGATAAAAGATTGGGCTGGTTTAGGCTAGGCTAGAGATAATTTTCTTCACACTACCTGATGTGGGGCTGTTCTTTGGATTTGTGCTGAAAACAGTGTTGATAATTCAGGGATGCTTTTGTTACTCCTGAGCAGGGCTTGCACAGATCCAAGGCCTTTCTGCCCCTCACCCCACCCCACCAGGGAGGAGGCTTGGGGTGCTCAAGGAGCTGGGAGGGGACACATTAAGGACAGCTGACCCTCACTAAACAAAGGGATATTCCAGACCATATGGCATCATGCTCAGCATATACAGCCAAGGGAAAGACAGAGGGGACATTTGAAGTGATGGTGTTTGTATTCCAAAGTAACCACTATGTGTGATGGAACTCAGCTTTCCTGGGAATGACTGAACACCTGCCAGCCCACAGGAAGTGGTGAATGAATTTCTTGTTTTGCTTGCATGCCCAGCTTTTGCTTTACCTATTAAACTGTCTTTATCTCAACCTATGACTTCTCTCACTTTTACTCTTCTGATCCTCTCCCCCATCCCACTGCAGGAGTGTGAGTGAGCTGTGGTGTGGGGCTTAATGGCCATCTGGGATTATACCATGATAAAGGTCCAAGTAAATACACATTAATCCTTTGAAAAACAGGACAAGGAATAGCAAGTTTGTTGTTGCCTTCCAAAGGTGACTGCATTCAAGTTCTGTTTGAATTCTGAAACAGTTTTCACATGCCTAACACTGTATTGTAAGTATTTAGAACCACAAAACCCTGCTGCTGGTATAAAAAAACCATGAAGTATCATACAAGAGTAGATCATGGTTATTTATTTTGCTACATGCCAGTGATGGGCAGCAGATGTAGCTGCTGACCTTCAAGTAAATGCACTTATACCTTAATACAGATACTCCTTACAAAATTTATTTATTTCTCTGAGTACATGGCATTTAATTTTGGGTTTTCAGGCTGAAATTAGTACCAGTTGAATGATGGCCTTAAATCAGTTAACTCAGGAAGGCTACCCCTGTCACCATGGCAGCATGGCCCTACGAACAGTTGTAAACTCATCAGAGGACATGAGCAAACACTCAGGAGCATGGTTATTTCAGTGTTACACTGCTATGGTTACCTGAACTAGCACAGCAAAACCTGCTATGGGTAAACCCCTGCAGTGATAAGAGTCTTGTGAAGAAGCTCATCCTATAAATCCATTCTTCATTGGGATTTCCAGTTGAAATGCCATCTGCAAGTTATCCAAGCTACAGCCCACAAGACATTTTCTGTCTGCCAGAACAAACTGTGGATCTTGTAGCCTGTTCTCAGCTTCTCCCAATCTTCAGGCCACTGTACCTTTTCCACACCTTGTGAAAACTACAACCACCATAAAACAGAAGGAAAAACAAAATGCCTCTCAGAAAAGAAAGCAGGAGCAAGATACTGCTGACACAAAACCCATTCATTCAGCTGGTATTCTCCATCCTGATCCTTCCCAAGAGTGAAGACAACCAGGAAAAGGCTGCATTAGATGCCTGGACAGTGGTGGAACACATTTGTGGCCACTTTCACTAAAGCAGCGCCATGCAGCTCTGACAGCCAGGACATGCTACTGTGCCGGGAAGGACTGTGGACTGGCCAAAGGAAGATTTCTGATCTCCATACTTTGTGGAAATGAAAAACTGTGGTTTACTACCTATCAGCATCACAATATACACTTGAACCATGACATTCATGCTGCGATTTTACCGTCCTGCATGTATCATGCTGGAAAACCATGAAGGCAATTAATTCAGCTAAAAAGGTACAAATCACTTTGGCTCCAAGTGTATCCTGTAAGCCTAGTGCTAGTAATCTACTACTCACCTTAGCAACTCATTAAAAACAAAAAGAAAAAAAGTAAAAAAACCCCAACCAAACAAAAAACCCCTCCAAACAAACAAAAAACCACAACAAAAACCAACAAACAAAATAATGACAAAAAACCCCTACAAAACCCCCAAAACAAACAAACAAAACTACCATCAAACCAAATCAAAAAAAAAAAAAAAAAAGAGGGGAAAAAAAGTAGTTGTGGTATGCATACACATGCACAATAACATCCAAATATGAAGGCCAATTTTCGAAGGTACATCAGAAGTCAACCCCCAGTGGAATGTACTTCTACAATTACTTTCAAGTTCAACTTCTTTTCAACAAAAAGCTCTTCTTGAAAATATTAAACAATACACAGCTGTTTTCATGAGCATTAGAAACATCATTTCAGGCAAGTTTATTTTTTGGGAGAAAACATTATGTGTATAAAAATGGGAAACAAATGAGATGATCATCTTTAGCAATTTATCAAGACTTAGCAACACAACTTGAATTTAAGCTGTGCAATACCAGTCCACAAAGCTAAAATAAATTAAGCATGATCTAAAGTTACATAGCTAAGAAATTTGAGGAAATTCGTAATTGCATTCCTTGATGCCCTACACCTATTTATTGTATCAGCTTGAAGGACAAAAGCCTAAGTTGGTTGACTAACAAATTTTCTAGGATACATTCATCCCACTATACTCTTATAACTCCTTATATCCAATCTGAAATCTAATGCAAGTGGTCCTAGCTGTCTATGATGCAAATACGGAGTAGGCATGTTAATAACCCTGGTCCAAAAATTGAGAGGACTCTCTTGTCTCCATTTTGAAAAAGTTTGTTCTTCATTTGATTTGATGCATGAAAGTTCACTGAGCGTGTAAATTTTTGCAGTATGAGGTTATAATTTTGGAATAAATTCCATTACACTGTTATTGAGAAAAACTGCATATCAATTTCTCACATTAATAAAAAGCAAGTTTTAACTGAACAGAAAATAGGATTTACCACCCTGTAAGTAAGCATGCTTCCAGTTTAAAGAAATACACCAGTTTATGATTGGAATACACAACCACACAGAAGCAACTATTACCTAATGGAAGAACTCTTCAAAATGAACAAAATTTTGCACCTGATACATTAGCATCTTCACCTCTGCATCTAGAATAACATCATCTTTTTGTTTTTAACAGATTCAAATGCTGCCATGAGAAATAAGTTGAACAGAGCAGGAATACATATTTTGTTAAACAGCACATTTCAAAAGGAAAGTTCATCAGCGTCTCTGGTAACAGACATTTATTACTATTTTGTAGAAATTTGCAAGCTGAAAATACTTACTAACCTCAAAAGCAAGTAAAAACACTGCCAGTTTCAGCTGAGGGTTTCTGAAGCGGTGATGCAACGCATCTCATGAACTGCACTTCCTGACAACAGCTAAGTTATGCACATAACCCAACGTAACCTCTCTTCCATGAAGCATGTATTTTTGTCTGAGGGTTGATGGTTTGGGCTGCTGTTTTGTTTCCTGGATTCAACTATTTTTGAGGGAGTACGGTATCCATTACTAAACTTTGATGAGTCTGGAGTCTCAAGATCTTCTTTGAGGGTTTAACACAGTAATTCTTGTGGTGAACATTGAGATCAACAAAATTCACTTTTGAGCTTTGCTTTGTGCCTTTTATTCATGTTAGACAAGATTATTATTTAATATATATATTGCAGAAGCAAGACTAGTCCTTCACTGCTTCAGCTTCTACAGGATATTCCTTCGCCATATCCTGTACCTACTGTCAGGCTTTGAAAATATTTCCACTACATCATCCCTGTTAAATTAGTCTTTGGTCTTTCCATTGATAAAGAACTTTCTACTAAAAAAAAAACAAACAAAAAAACCAACCATACAAAAAAAACCCCAAAACCAACCAAAAAAAAAACCAACCCAAAACCTATAGGACTTTATTTGGTATAGCTGTAAGTGTTGTACAGCCAGTAATCACCTTACTGGATTAGAAGGGGGTGACAGATTACAGTGCTCTGTCTTATAGCAGGCTTTTTCCCTCAAAATTTCCCACCTTTCCTATCAGTGCAGCTTCAACAGGGGGAGAAATGGTAAGATCATTAGTGTATGAGATCCACAGCAAGCACTGATCACAGCAGTCACCCAGCAAGGGCAGCAGTTAAAGCACTGAGATCTTCTCCGAGGCAATCTCTTCAGTTTGTCAGACTTTGTTACCACAGCACGTTATTCAATCATCCAGCATATGTAATTAAAAAAAGGTGCTGGCACAGAAAGCTCTCACAAGCCCACAATGTAAAGCTTATACCTTGAAAATCTGTTATTATTTAGAAGCATGCAACATCTAGAAAAGCTAGCAAAAAGGCTAGTAATCACGTAGGTGCTGTTATCCTAACTAAGAGTAAACACCACAAAACTTTTCAAATAAACAAAACTATATATAATTCAACCAGAAAACATTAGCCTTTCCCACACAAACAACATTGGAATTCAATGAGAAATCCACCATTTCCCTAAATATGAGCTTGACTTTCTTGCCTCCATTCTTTTCCTTGTGTTCGTATATTTAATTTGAATGTATGCTTGCAATTCCTTCTGTTCAGCTTGTCTGATGGTCAGAAAAGTAGAGAAATCATAGATACCTTCTCTGCTTCTGCACCGCTCACCAGCTGTGTTGGCCACAGCAAGCCTGACCTTTCTGATCACAGCAGATAAAGAAATAATTCAGATAGGAAATGTTGAAAAGGCAGTATCACAGCTCAGACGTTGATGAAGAGCAAGGCAGCACTGCAGTCTCTGTGCCAGGAGGCAAAGTTCAGAGGACTGGACTAAGTAAGTCCAAACCCTCATAAGAAAACCCTTACATACAGCACACATTTCACCTGGTTGCAAGATGGTAGCCAGGCTTGCAGAGGGTTAACATTAATGGTGACAACTACTTGGAATACTAAAACATTACATCACACTAGACTCCCTGATGAGAATTTGTGCTCACTCTTGCTACAGAGCCGCTTCATGAGACACCATATCCCTAATGGTAACACGCAAGTAACATAGAAAAAGCATCTACTGAAGCTGCAAGCCAATTTTACTACCTGAAGTCAAAAGCATAAATATGCAAAGAGCTGGAGGTTAATTTGAAATTCTCTTTCAAGTTATCACTCAGCCAAACTCTACAGATATTTGCCAAGCCTGTCCTAACACCCCCTGCATTAAATTTTTACTGTGGCTAGTGGCTGCCCAAATCCAAAACAGAAGATCAGTTATGTAGAAAATTACCTCCAGGAAGTTAACTTTTTCTGTCAGAAAAGCATACAGAAATTTGTACAAGTAAATGGATAGATTTAGGTAAGACCAATAATTTTCCAGCTGCATGCGAAGCTCTAAAACTTGAAGTTTAGGACAAAAATATATCTGTATTTCTTTCATGAAATTTCCCTAGTAAATATAAACAGTAACTTCAACGTTAAATACTGCTGTAAGCACTTCTCTTTCCTAAATGTGTATGTTGAAGCTGCAGCAGAAAGGTACAAATACATTTGCCTTATTTACGTGATAATTGATGAGGGTTTTCTTTATAACATGAAAAATACACTTCTAAAAATACTTTCCCTGCTGAAACCTAGGGCATGAAAGGACTGGATATGTTAGGAGGTTACATATTTGAAAGTTAACCAGCAAATAAAAATTAATTATAGAACCTTGTGCTTTGCAAGAATTGTGGGGTTTTTCTTGAACATCATTTATCCAAGACAACATAAATGACTCTTTAAATTAAAAAAGCTCTGAAATTATGACCAGTGCCAGAGAAGAATCTGACCCCAAATGGGTTCCCTGAAATGGAACATGCGGTCGCACTGGTGGGGATCACAGGCACTGCTGCTCCAGAGCTGACCTCTTTGTTATCCTGTTAGAAAGAAATATGAGTATGTATTTCCTAGAAGAATCTTAGAATCAAATTGACTTCTAAGGGATGGAAGAGAACAGAAAAATAAGTGCACCTTCGAGCCCATGTAAACAGATTTTCCTTAAGTAAAAAGGAAAATTCATCAATACAGTTCTGTAGGTAACCGATGAAATTGTCTTTTGTCTAGCAGGGACTTCATAATTTATGATTATTCAGGTGCACGGCTGGTATTTCACTGTATTAAATAAAACCAACCCTACAGATTGTAAGGTCACAGAAGTAAGACAGACTAAGTCTACCAGAGAATGTTTTACCTTTCTATTACTCTATTATTTACCTTTCTATTATTCTAGTAATTATAATTATGACTTGTATTGCAGTAAGAACCTGGAAAGGATGACATGAACACAGAATACTTTCTTCTCAGCTTAAAATCAAAGAAAATGTACTTTCTAGGTTATGCATGTCTGCAACACACATAGGAAACATTAAAAAAAAAAAATTATACAAGGTTTAGCCTAGTCTGAGCCATCCCCATTTCCTTTCCTAGTGCACATCTGTCTCCAGTGTCAGGTTACCAATGCACATTCCTTCTGCTTGCTGACTACCATTTTCTTCCGGGAGCACTGTCTCCCCTCAGGCAGGAAAGGCAGCTGAGCAGTAATAGACAGGGAAGTGAAATCTTTTTTCCTCCAGAAAAAGCATAAAATGGCAAACAAGAGGAACAGAGTTTTGTTTCTGAGTAGGTTTTCCTTTCCAAGCACAGATAAAAATCAGGACAGAGAGTGCATCATTTTCTCCTGAAATCATAATTTTTGAGCTAATGAGTTTTGCCTAGAAAAAGCAGTCATCATGGTTATAGTCAACAAAGAAGGCAAACATTATATTTGGCATCTGGTGCTGTACCCTGCGCTGAAGAAAAAAACATCCTTTATATTCGTGGCAGGCACATAGACCCTATAAAACCATGAGGTAATAATCCCAGTGAAACTTGCGGTGAAAAAAAAAATCACAGACACCTAAACAACATTTCAAAATTTATCCCTCTGAGCATTTCTTGGCCAACTTCTTCCTTTCAAGCGGTTACTCACATGGCCTTTTTGCATTTTTTAAAATTTTGTTTGTTGCACAGCCCACTTACCATCTTGCAGTGTAATAGAAAGGAAGAAGGAAAAGCCGAGAACTTTCTCTAATGACATTTGCAAGTGGACTCGAAGATGTGCTTCACCAAATTCTTTTGACGCAAACGTGTTTATCCCAGATCTTGTCTGGTTAGTGAAATAATTCCTCTGGATCAGAAGGATGGGTTAATTTGGGGAAAACAAAGTTAGAAAATCTGATTAGAAACTCTGATATTATATCTTATCTGACACTTTCAAGTCAAAATAAACAAGAATTTTCACTTATTATTGGTTACTATCACTGCTGAGCACATCTTATAAAACAGTAGGGATCCACAATGATCCATGTATTTTTACAGGCTTCTAAGAGGGGAACAGCTATTATTCAAGGGGGTATCTGAGATACAGGGATTGAAACCAGTATTGCCACATACAACAATTAATTCCTGTACTTTAGAAGCTTCACTTAACATTTTATACTGATAGCATTTGAAAGTTTTTTCAAATATTAATGATAAACACTAGAGTTTATAGTTATGTGTTGGCCTTCAAACCAAAGGTAGGATTCAATTTCTGACTAGCAGCCTAATAGGGAATCCTAATTCATCTCTTACTCCATACTAGAAAGTACCCAATTATCTTTCTCTCCTGTTGTTATCATCCAACTCTGATTATTCTGTTTCTTAAAACTATGAGTTTTACTACTTCCTCACCTTATTTCATCTTTTGCTCTTCCAGTGACTCACTCGTTCATTTATCAAGATAATGTTTATTTTTCTATGTGACAAAATAATTAGATATTCCCTCAGCCACTTTTCCCTCATTTCTTCCAAATTTATTATTAGAAATAGGACAATGATTTCAATTTTTTTCCTCCAAATAAGAAGACTGTAGCAGTCACTCGACTGAAAATGCCACCAATTCATAACCAGTGAAGTGATATAGTACTTACTGAAATGTGTTAAGCAAAAGATAATGTCATGGGTCACTTACAGTTAATGTTTGATATTCAGGAAAGGCAGTCTTAAATATTCCTTTTCAACGCTTCAAAATTATTTCTGCAATACGCTGTTTTTGTCACTTTCTGGATGTAAACTGATAATCTGACTATTTGATCCTATCAAGGAGGAAGTAGGGAAGAGAATGTCTGTTGGACAAGTAGCAATGATATAGGTAATAAATGCTGAAATCATCATTCCTCTATTATGTTCCTTTCAGATTATAAGAGAAGGAGAGCTTTAGATTCAAATAACCAATTCTTCTAGCTCATAAAGCATTATCTACAGACTTGCAGCTTTCCTGCACACTTTACATTCCCTTTCCTCTTAAGCCAACACAAAACCCACCAGCAAACACTGTGAAAAAGGCAGAACTATTACATCACTACATTCTACCGAGTTGTTATTTGCCTAATTTCAAGCAGCACTATGCCACATGAAAGTAAGTACCTGAGAGAAAGCTGATTGCAAAAGAACTACGAATTCTAGAGTGGGGCTGTATTACATTCTAGAAATTTCTTCAGTGGGGAAGCATAGAATTATTACTGTATCTTAGATGAAAATTACAATAAATCTGTGATGCTCGGTTACAGTGACTTGGATTTTATTAGTCAAATAAACATTTCTAAACTTTTGCACAGAGTTAACAGTGGAATTAACAACTCATAGTAAAGAAAATTTAAAAAAGGATAAATATTGCACTTAATTATTGCATCTTACTTAGTTCCCTTAAATTTAATGTCTCCTGAGAACGTCTGTAAACTTCACCACATTCAGGTGCAGAAGAGGCTTAGATAGCCCGAGGGACTGGCAATAGTCTATGCATTCTTTCTGCCTTTTAGCTTTTTGGAGAGTCCCTATCACTTTGAAGTCTGTACTGGTTTCCACTTTAAGGTTATGAGCCTGAAGCTTACCTGCTGAATGAAAGTGATCGTCATTTGCAGGGCTGTATGAATGAGGTGGCCAGTGTGTTCTCATTCATGGTGAGTGAGAGATCACATCCCTAAATTTGTCCTAGTCAGACAGAATGATATTTAGGATATTGAGGATGTAACCCTGGCTCTGTTACAAACTCGTTGAGAGATCTGGCCACAGTACTCCACTCCTATTCCACCACATTTGTACTTGAATTCATATTCTCCTTAAGCAAATTCTATCACTGGCACCATGGGACCCTGATTTCAGCTGAGCTAGTAGCAATAATATTAAACAAAATTTCACTTTAAGGGTCAGAAATCACAAAGAGAAAACTTAATGACCACCAAGCTGTAAAGAAGAACAGTGAGACACGTCTCCTGGTTATGACAGACCAATGATCAGCCAGCAGAGGATTTCCTTTGTTACTGTTTTGTCTGAGACACCTTCCTCAGCAGTCTTGGTATCATTTTAAAACAACATTTAGTAATTATTTCCTTCATGTATTCAAGCTGCAATTTGTCTTTTAATTGATGTGGGCATACTCTACCTAGACAAATTAAGTAACCCAGTAATGATATATAACTCTGTGAGGAGGGATTAGTGTGCACTATTGAGTTAAACAGGCTTTTAAACAAAATGGGAAAGCCCAAAATAAGGGAAAACAATACAGGGGCAACTGAATTAAAACAAAAAACCAAACCAAAACCCCCCAACCAACCAACAACTGTATATTCCACTCTTCTAGGAAACAGGCAAATAACAACTTTAATCAACTTTCAATAATAATTACCTAGTAATAATAGTAATACTTATATAGAAATGTAGTTTCCCGCATGTTTTAGAACAGAAGCTTTTCTCAAAAATGAACAAATTTTAATGCTTTTTTCCAAATAACTAGGTGCTATTGCATCACAAGAAATCAGCAGGTTGGAAAAAAGAAAAGGACCAGTCGAATTTCAACTGATGCCAGTAATTCACTGGATTTCAAAGCCATCAGGGCTGCTCCCACATTCCACAGGTTTTGCCTTTCTTCTCTTCAGGCTTGAGGATCTGCACCAGCTGTTTTCAGCGCGGTTTGTTAAAGCGAGCTCTCATCATAATCAAGTATAAATATAATGCAATGTACAGGTAGGTTATGCAAATGGATATCCCAAACTGCTGCCCTCAAACTCGCACTGCTGGAACAGATATATCTATTTTTCTCTACACGGCAAAAAAAGCTCACGAATTAATTCCTGAATATTCTCATCCTTAAAAAATAGTTGGCGGTACAAAAGACACCCATTAGCCTTAACTACTGCCAGTTTCACTTTGAATGGCCACAACTTCGCAGCTAGTTTAGGAAGAGAGAAAGCATTTGAGCTGGGACAAGGGCCTTGCTTGGGGGGCTTCCCTGCCCCCGCTTTCGGGGGGGAACAAAGGTCGGGGGGGCACTTCCTGCCCCTGCCATTGGTGTCTGCATGTGGGACCAATATGGGCAATGCAAAGTTTAAACAGTTGCAAATGGGGGAGGGAACATCGAGGCTTGTTTTACATATGTTTTTTTCCTGGCCGGGTTGAATTTAAAGTGAAGTGGCCGCATTGTTCGAGAGGCTCCTTGCCCCTACGCATTGACAGGAGCTGCTGTTTACACGGGCTTTTCATTCCTGCGCTGTTTGCTTATGGAAAATAAGGGGGAGTGACAGAAAAAGAGAGAGAGAGAGAGAGAGAGAGAAAGGGAGAAGGGAAGAGAGGGAGGCCCAGACCGCAGTGCAACCCAGGAACCTTGGCCCTGCCTGGTCATTAACCCCGCCGGTGGAGGCGGCAGGCTCTGGCTCCCCGGCCTGTCACTGGCATGTGAGCGGGCAGGGGCTGCGGGCGCTGCCGGCCCCTCACGGCCCCGCGGTTGGCTCTGCGTGCATTTCCTCGTCGACGCACACACACACCCCCCCAGAGCGCGCCTCTGCCCTGACTGCAGACATGAGACTCCAGCTGTTCCTTTGGATCGTGGTCGCGCTCCTGGCGAGCCTCCTCCCAGCCTACGGACAGCGGCCAGGGAGGCGATGCCTCAGCGTGATGCTTGTGCCGGGGCGGGAGCGTGGGTTCGTGCCCGCCATGGGCACCTCCGGCGTGCTCGTCTAACCGCGTCCAACACGCGGTTTGTGACCTCCGGGGCGAGTTTGGACCTGGCGCTTCATCGCTACTTCTAGCGGCAGCGGGAGAGGATGCTTCCCCTATCCCAGGAGTCTGGCAACTTCGGGGAGGCGGGTGGGGGACAGGGATAAATAGGGACCCAAGGTGGGCAACTGTTGCCGTCTGGCTACAGGGAAGCCCCGGCGGCACGAGAGGGCCACGGGCACCGGTAGCTCCGGGGAGCGCCGGGGCCGGCCCGTCCCGTCCC
>NW_008239304.1:1936006-1950725 GCF_000691975.1 Corvus brachyrhynchos | reverse complement strand
GGCTGGGGCGCGGGGCCCGCCGGTCTCTGCCGCCTTCTCCCCCTCCCGGGCCACCCCCCACCCCCGCCAAATGCCGTCGTGGGGCGGTGAGAAACAACTGAGCCCGCTAAACGGGCCGAACACTGCCCTCCGAGGCTGCTGGCAAAGCTGCGGGGCAAGGAGTGTTATCACTGTAAGGGCTGGGCAAAGCGGCACTTGCAGGGGATGCTCCGGGGCTGCATGCGCTGACACTTCCACCGTGTTGGAACACAGGGCGAAGTCACCTCACTCTGCCCGTCAGTAACATGAAGGTAGTAGCATTCACGCACTTCAAAGGGGACTGTAACTCTTAATCATTGTCAGCAAAAGACTTTCGGCTCCTTGGATGAAAGGCTATACAAGTGCAAAACATTAATGCTTTATAGCTGATGAGGGCATATACATTCAAATACTAAGTGACTGCAGAAGCACACAGGTAGCATATGCTAATAGGGTAGGCATCAAAAGGAAACCAGACGCTCTTTGCAATTTAAGAATGAATAAAACATGCAGTCAGTAGTTTTGCATCTTTGAAACTCATTATATATTAAAATAATGTTGTAGCCCCAGGCATGACAGCATCCTAAATAAATGGTGGCAGAATCTGCACTCTGTAGAGCCAAGATGTTTTTATTTGCAAAAGGAGAAAAGGAGACTAAAGTCAAACTTTTAACAGCCCTGTACCAAGAATATTGTCAATGCACAAACTGCCTTGCTGAAAAGAGCCTACACCACTCCCAAAACAGCCATGCAAAAGGGTACCATTCCACTCTATAGTGCTGGCCTATAAACACGTGGAATGTGCATATGGGATGGTAAACTGGCAAGTTTGTGAGGTTGAAAAAAACATTACCATATCTCAAACTGAATCTCAGATGGGCTGCATACTGAGTGGCAGAATTGAGGTGCAAGTAGAAAGAAGGACATGCCAGCAGGATGCTTTACTACTGAATGCCATGTCTCGTCACTGCTACATTTAAACAAGACACAGATTAAATGATATTCCATCACCAGTTTAAGCATAAACCTAAAGAGATAAGCAATTGGATTGATTCACTCAGCAGGCAGAGACTAAATGGACAGAGGGACAGAGAAATTTAGGCTCAGTGACTTCTTGAATCAATTCTAAATGGTTTGCTTCAGTTCCTAAGAAGAGTAAATTTAAACCCCTTTCCTCCCATTCAGCATCCATATCTGGAGATTGTGCAGAAAGCATCTGCATTTTCTGTAATGTGCTCTGAAGCCTCATATAATGAATGCATTTTGCTTGAGACTGTAGTAGCTGCATTATACATGTACACTAGCATTCCTTTCCCCACGGAATATCGAGATAAAAGGTATTTTCAATGTTATCTCCTTTTCCCTGGGGAGCTGATTTCTTGTAACAAAAGTCAATGACCTAACAAAACAGTGTACTTACTAATTCATAATACGTTTTGTAGACATTTAGCGAAAGATCCTTCTGCTTTATAAAGCTGTTTAGAACTCAGTAAACCTCGACTAGGGTGTAAGGGGAGACAGGCACCTGAACCAACTCTCTTAACTTCAGTCATTGTGGGTGCTATCCTTTATCCTAAGTAGGATTTACCACCTACGTTTACATTCCCTTCCAGTTTTAGTCCAAATTCAGCAAATATTTACATGCCT
The DNA here is from genome assembly GCF_000691975.1 of Corvus brachyrhynchos. Lineage (NCBI taxonomy): Eukaryota > Metazoa > Chordata > Aves > Passeriformes > Corvidae > Corvus > Corvus brachyrhynchos. The sequence goes on along the minus strand of NW_008239304.1, from coordinate 1,949,060 downwards.
GGGTAACTTGACTCACATGAGTAATCTTATTGATCTCAGTGGAGTTGTACATATGGATAAAGCTATTTGCAGATGCAAACAGGATGCACCCTTAAGTCTGAATTTCAACTAGTGGTTGGAAACTAAAATGAGCATAGCAGCCTCTCACAACATTTGAAATGAGAAGATTGAATTTGATTTTTCATCAGTTCCATATGCAAAACACGGGACAAAAAGAAAGGCAGAAAAATTTACATTAGCAGCCTTCTTGCTTTTGTCTTTTTTTTCCTCAAACTTTGTAGCTGAAATTTCCAAATTAAGAAACGTTACTCCAAATTTCATCCATGTTTCATAAATAATGTATTCTGTTTTGTATGAGAGTAATTTAGACTACTAAATCTCTCATTAATATTTCTCTCCTTTTCTTCTTTTTTTCCCCCAGCAACTTCATACTGGACTTTTCAGTGTTTTAAAGGAGCAACAGTTTAACTGGTAGGAGAAGTTTGTCAAAAGTCCAGATCAACAACAGCTGACCTGACAGCCACCACAATCCCATCTTCAGCAGTCCTGTCTGTCACATTCTACTGGACCTGGACTAAAGGCCCCTGTCTCACACCCTAGGAAGTGGTGATGGTGAAAGGGTGGTGATGAGGGATGTACATGACCTTACCTGGTTGAATCATTCCCTGTAAATTATTTGGCTCTCACAATGAGTAGTGAAAGTTAAAGATCAAATCAAACATCAGGTACTTGAGCTGGATTTCCAGTGGTAGTAAGAAGGAAGGATCTGTCCAAGGGCACTCTTGATGGTATATAATGTTCAGACCAAGTGAAACTGGAAGTGCTGTTGAATACTCAGTTCAGGCAGCAATGTTTAGGATGGACTAGTATCAGACTACAGCATGGAACGGTGAAAGTCCATTTTTTGTTTATATTTTTATATATTAATAATATATACATATATATGTTTTAACATCTAACATTACATCTTTATGGAATTCTTAATAATAACATAGAATGCATTACTGTAATAGTATCAAAGTCAGAACCACACTAGTCCTACTGGTTTCATGTATACTAAGCATAGTAAGAGTTTACAATATAAGAAAGCAAAGAGAGTGTTATCCCTCATTCTATAGATAGAGAATTGAAGCACACAGAGATAAGAGATTAGCCAAGGGTCATGCAAAACTGATAACTCAGACTTCTCAAGCCAGGCCTTAAGGTCAAGCCCATCCTCCTGTCTAAGGAGCTGTGATTGCAAAGCCTATCATTTGTTTTCTTGAACTGGGCTGCCAAACCAGAGAGTTAAAACATACTTGAAAATTCAGTACTACAGAGCTATTTGCTTAATAGTAGTTTTCCTAAAATACCCGCTACAGTATTATAAATAGAGCATAAAAATAGACCATTGAAAAGAAACCTTTGTTTGGTCAGCCCAAGTGTTGCATAGCACTCTATTCCTGTAATTTAAATGAATGGGATATTTGAACATGGCACTACAATGAATGAGTACTTCAAACAGAAAACAGGCTGTTCTTTTCAGCACTGGAGGTCAAGAATACATCTGACTTTAGTCTGAGTTTTGTTCTTAAAAATATATGCTTCACATCTGCCTTTTATATCAGCAGAAATTACATACCTACATATAAAGGAAAACGTGATAGCCCTTGCATTAGCACAACTAAAACAAACCTGAAAATAAAACATACGCAGATTTTTAAGTCATTGCACTAGACTTGAAATGTCAACATTTTTAATAAAATATATAAAGATGATCAAAGATCAGAAATGTCGTGGTTTAAATCCAGTATCACAATTTTTTTCTCGCAACATATGGTTTCTAATAAATGAAACAGCAACTGGATAGCTGAAACTTTCTAATCTGTGTCTATATGTAACCCCTTATATCTAAGAACTTGAAACCTTACTTGTAACAGGAGTTACAAATTTTTCTACATGAAAAAAAATTTAAGTATAACATCAGACACAGTTCTGGAGTTGTGTAAAACCATCATAAAAAGATGGTCGAACTTGTCTAAACCAACAAACAGTCCTGCAGATAAACCTTTGCAGTCTTGAAAAAAAAAGCAGTTTTCCAAAGAGGAGTTCTACCACTTATATCTGTATTTTTAATTATTTATTTAACTTGGCTTTGATATGTATCCCCGGCTATCTCTGTTTAGAAGTACAGGTAAAGAGTGTGGGAAACCAAGGAAAGTGAAGAGTAGCTATTTAACAGTTATATCTTATGAATGAGTAAATGGATCTATTGTGGCACTGGATATTTTATATAACCATAATTATTCAATTAACTTCAACAAATTCGCAAGAAAAACATAATATATCTATCAGAAAGCTATATATGCATGTTCCTTCACTGAAGTAAAAATAAAGCAGCGCCCTAGGAAGCCCATTGTCAGTCTACAAAATTATTCTAAATATCTGTTCTTCAAAGGCATGCTGATACCATAAAATCTGCTTTGAAAAAGGCATTGATTGTGAACTTCGATAGATATGTTTATCAACCAGATGATTGATTGTATATTTTGTAAAACGATAGCATACATTTCAGATAATATCTCATTTGAAATAAACCTTGTACACTCCTCAAAGTCTGTATTCTTCAGCTGTCAAAAGCAAAGCATCTAAAGGAAATTGAGAACTTGCCTATTTTCCCTGTGGGTTCATATAGAATCAGTGTGTAAAAAATTTTTACTCAATTTCTGACACAAATAAATGATAGTTAATCATGGAAAAATTTTCCTGACATTTTCTGTCTGTCTAAAAATGCAAAATTCTGATTAAAGTCAGATTTGCATTTGACTTTGTTAAAACTGTTTTGATTTGATGTGCATAACATAAGACTCGTGGTAGAAACAGCTTTGCATGATAACAGTGCAATCACATCTACAAACATGAAGCATTTGGACACGGTGCTCCAACAGCTGAACGGACTGAGCTCTCCCTGTGCATGAACAAGTGTATGCTTAAAGGATACACAAGTACAAATTACACAAGTACAAACTGCTGTCTACTCAAAGTCAGAATTGATGTTTGCATGGATGCGATTTAACAAGACCTGACCCCAAGATAGATTAAGACTTCAAATTCTGAAAGGCAAAACGTGGGTTTCTAGAACTTTGAATTAACTCCTTGTCTTGTACATAGCTGTAACATGGCAAAAATGAAAATTTAATTTGAAAGTACATTTCGTTAAGTCCTGTAACAGCAGGTCAGCAGGAAACGGAGGTAAATGGAACACTTTGGTGAGAAACAGCAGTTTAGTATGTTCCCAAAGGATAATAAACAATTCACCTCTTCCCTTTCCAGTATGGAAAAAAGGAAATTATAGGAGAATAAAGACTGGAAATATTTCCCTTACGCCACATACATATGCTATAAATATCTCAGTGTCTACACAAAGCCAGATTTTGCTAAGGGTCACATAAGATATTTATTGACATCAATCAGGAGAAACACTGCATGGCAAGTAAGTTGCAAATGTCTATCATCAGACAAGTACAATTAGCCTACTAATCTCTCACTACTCCAGTGGCCTTTCTCTTTCTTGCTAGGGACCAGCTGCACAATATTTGTGCAAAGTGGGAAACACTCCAATAGCACAAAGAGGGCAACATGGCTTTTACTTAGAAAGAATGCCTGAAAGCCTAACTCATTCCAAGGCTGAAGGTGCTTTTCCATGTCTCGAGTTACCTGTTCAGACTGTTTGCCCAAGTCTCTGGTCCTTGCTGCAACCTTGTTTTTTAGGTTAAGAATGACTTGCAGTAGAGCAAGCCTGCTTAACTCCATGTTAGTGTAGAACCTTAAAGCAAGAAGATCCTGTTAAAATCTTTTACAATCAGTGATTTCCCTCGTGAAGTGAAATACTGAAGTCTTTATTTAGAATATCCACCATGAGCAATTCAGAAAGATAAAACAGAAATACTGACGGAGAGTTTTCCCTCGTGTAAGATGTACACTCTCAAGAGATCATCACATCTTTTCTTTCATGTGTACAGAATATACTTAACACAGCTCAGCACTTCATCTAAAAATTATTAAAACCTCACAATGTGAACATTTTTCAGGTAACCACAAATATATTCCTTAGGTGGTATGAAATACTTTTCTCAGACCTAAAAAACATATATATTTGTTTTCTACAGAAAAAAAATTATTGGGGTAGCACTGAATCATAAAAAAGAGGATAAAAAACCAGAATACCTTATTTTAATTTTTAAGGTAGAGTTGTAGCACATATTAGGAAATATTCCTTCATTTTGATTATCTTCGTGCTGCCCCAGCTGTAATCCAGTAGATTTTACCAAGACCTGCAAATATCGATTAATTTCAGCAGCTATAGTTACACAAAGAGCATCACTTCAGCTGTTCAGAGTCACAGGTTTGCCACACCTCACCCGAGCAGGGCTGTGTTGGTGGTTAGCAAAGCACTGATTTGCAGCAGAGCACATGCAAACCCCTCTGCTCACAAAGCAGTACTTTTTTCCCACCTGAAACTTGGACCCAATGCTCCAGTGCTTACTGCGTGCACAGCACTCCATGGATTTTACATCAAGCCGTACAGTCCAGCCCGTGAGCAGGCGCTGACACTGCAGGGACAGACTCCCAGGCTGCAGCACTGGGGATGGATGCCACTGGCCACCCCAGCAGCCAACCTTGCAGCAGCAGAGGTGTCTGATAAGCAGGATGCAGTAGAACCAGAACAATTAGGACTCACTGTTCAATTTAGCACTGTGGCATGTCAGACACAGCAAGGTCACAGCTAAGCTTCATCTTCCTTGCACAGCAGCAGCCATTCACCCCTTTCACTTGGCATTTCAAGTAGCTGATTGCCCACAGCCTCCCTGAGCAGCTCTGCAGTCACTTTCTGTAGACCAGGGGGCTCAGCCATGGGCAGGGTGGTGGCCGGGGGAGGCAGGTACCCAGGCCCACAGCACCCAGCAATGCCACACCATGCACTGGGGCAGGCAGCACAGGGGAACCTGGGGGCTCAGTAGTGTTCCTGCCTCCAAACAGGGCCACAGCTGGCCCTCGACTATCTGGTGCAAACAAGGGGCTTGGGGCTGCCACACACAGCAGCAGCTCCTACTTGACAGTTCTCTGTAGCTCTAGCATGGCCAGAGGTTCAAGTGTTCAGGGTGAGTCGTTAAGATTATCAGCTTCTGGTTGGAGCCCATACAAATGTGAAAAGCCCCCACCGTGCCCAAAGAAAAAGCTTAAAGATACTAAGAAAACAAGAGAGAGTTGAGAGTATGATAAAGATATAAAACTGGTGCAAGGGGTGGGTGGTTGTTAAAAGTTATCATTTGTTATCACTTGCATATTTAGGAAAGGTAACATTTAAAGGGCAAAAGATGTACATGTTTGCACACAGCAAACCACACTTGCTTTCCTTTCCAGCTACCATGTTCCACAGAAGTCAACACTACTGGTTAATCCAAGGTTTACCTTGAGAAGTCAGAGAGGAGAGGAGGAAGGTTTGAGCAATGACTTCCAAACAAAGGAAACCTCTTCTGCTACACTATGCAGCCTACTTCTCTGTGCTGAAAAGAAACACAAGTAGCGGGGGAAGTCTGAAGCATGATGCAAAAAACATTACCCAAAAAGGGGAATAAAACTAACTTAAAGCTTCAAAACAAGTGCACAGCTATCCTTGTTTGGCGAGTTTTTGCTAGTTTTAAGTGCCAACACTGCTGTGAGAACTTCAGCATAACAGAAAAATCTGCACAAATTGCCTGTTGGAACCAGACGTACATGAGCTTAGAAATAACAGAATTCACACTCTTCCTTGGTTGCATTTATTGTGCATGAACTTCACAGTCACATTTTACCGCTTTTCATAGAAATTATATAAATTGACATATACAATCACATCAAAACCCAAGTTCTAAAAACAAATAACTTTATTCCTTACATGTATGCTATAAAATTCTGGCTGCATTTTCAAAAAACAACAGTTAAGGAGAACAGTCTAATGTTGGATAGCAGCAAAACCTCCAATATTTATTGTTTTCCTTTGAATGAGACAACCCCCATATTTGTTGCACACTAGTCTAGTTACTTTTAAAGTTGTGCCCTAACACCAAAGTAGGATGAATTAATTTTCCTTTCTTATATTCAACTACAAGACCACTCCTCTTGAGAGTCTTCTTCCCAGTTTTGATTAGTGATTACCCTATTCCCACAGAGGTATTGGCTTCTAAAATAATTCTTTGTTTACACTGGTAGACAAAATAGTACCCAGAACGAAGTGTTTCTTTCACCAGCCTTAATTCACCATAAATTAAAACCAAGAATTCTTGTTTCTTCAACTTCTAAAAGACCTTGCTGTCTTCTGCTGTTTTCCACTTCCCCACATACACCATTTCAGCTTTTGAATCAAGATGCTGACATTTTTTGAAGTTCCAAAGTAAAGAGCAAGTATGTAACAGGCATTTTTGACAGCACCTTTAAAAGCATTCAACACAAGTTAGTTACTAGATCAATGGAAGTGCTTATGCTCAAGTATTTTTGCACTGTTAGTTCAGTTGGCAGAGTTGGAATCTTGTTACTAACACAAACTCCTAGTAATGGGATAGTCATCAGCCCTGAGGATCCCTCTTAAAGTTTTAAAGCCAGAACTTGGAACAATTGCTTATCATTGCATGGTTTTGTACCACAAACTTGTATGTGAGATTTGCACTTTTAGGGCACCCACCACTTTTTTATAATCCTAAGTTGGATGCCAAATTTTTCCACTTTCTTGACAAAGGAGAAAAGGAGATGCATCTAGAAAACAAGTATCCGTATTGGATGACTGAAGTATACCACCTCTCTCCCTGGAAGTAAATGGAATCAGTGACAGGACACATCTAGTCTCATCTTCAGCAATAGAAACTGCAAATACATCCCTTAGTGAGTCAGATTTTTCTAGACAACAAATTTGTACTCCAGAAATATAAAATACTTTGGTAGCCTGAAGCTTAAAGGTTATACAGCAGTATAAAATAACAGCAACAACTGGGCAAAGTTAAACCATTAAGTGAGGTCCAACTTCAACTTATGAGGAATTAAAAATCCTTGAAGCTGAAGAACTTTTTTCCAGAACTGATGATTTGAAGAGAGCCAGAGTGTCCAGCTGTAACAGGTTCATAGTGTATGCAGAGCTTATTGTTCCAGCTTAACTTCTATTTCAAAACATGAAAGATGACTGAAGAAGAGTCACATCTGTATAACTCAGTCTGGATATTACATCACTTCATGTTCCCCTCCAGAGCTCCAGCAGCAGTTTTCCAAATGCTGTTAAGTTTTGATCTGCTGAGAAGTTAATGCCAACAGTCTCTTGCTGAGCAGTGCATTGTGTCGCTGAAGATACTCTATTACATCTCCTTGCTTCTCAACTATCTCTTCTAAACTGGAATTTTCCCTTGAAGTAACAAAAGTAAATACGGGTTTCAGTAAGTGACAGCAGTCTTCCAATATGTGAAATGTCAGAGCTAATTAACACATACTTAAACAGTTGTTTCCTTTAATTTCACTTTTTCTGGGATCAACTAATTTTTGAGGGAAGAGGCAATCTCCAACACCTTTAGGTTTTACTCTATTTTGCATGAGAAGGCAGGAAGAAAAAGTTTGGCTGAACTTCATGTCATGTATACACAACTGAGTTACGTATTTCCTGCTAGACACTTACAGAGTGAGGACCTTACTGTTTAACAAACCAAGACGGACAACATGCTAGAACTGTAGCAAAAGCCATGGAATCTTTCCCACACATATTAGGAAGCTTGTTTTGAGCAGGCATAGTATTGTTGTTCAGCTGTGGGAGATCATAAGCTGTTTAAGACAGAAATCTCTTGATTTACCTGGAGTAGCATACATGATATGCTACTATATACAGCAATATCTGTTACATACCATGACAGCATCAGTACCAAAACATTGTGCTATTTCAGATCTACAACATCATGTACAACTACCCACCCCCTTAAAATACATCCAACTTTCAGATATTCCTCATTTTAACTCTGATAGTAACACTGCAACATTTAAGTAAAGCCCAGTTAACTGAGAAAAAAAAAAAAAAGTCTGTCAAAGTGCAGAATTTTGTCAAATCTAATTAGGAATTTTTAAAATACAGCAAGATGAAGTACCAATGCCTGAGTGTAGCCTACTCTTTCCTTACATATTATTTCTTCTCAGCAGACTTGGGATCTGCCCTCTCAGTACACTTGTGAGCATCTTAGAGCTGAGAAAGTTGTTCTTCAGCCTTACAGCATTTTGTGGAGGAACACTGCCTGTTTCATAGTTCTTAGAAAGTGCTGAGAAGGATATTGAGTGGAAGAAAGCTTCGGTCCAATTAAAAACCTACTGTAGCTAAACTGGGAAAAGTAAAGAGCACAAGTTTTGTAAACAGAAAACTTGCAACCTTAACCAGTAATGAGCACTACCAACTTAAGGCTCCTGATCAGTAGCTCAGGTTGCAGAGGTCAGGATATTCAAAAAACATTCTTATAACAAGGTCAGCTGAAGGGCTGACAGGATTCACTTTTCAATAGATGTTAACTCTCAAGGGGAAGAGAGTCAGAGTTGTATAGAGCTAAATTAAAATAACGGTTTTGCAATCAGTTCTCACAGGAAGTTTGCACTCTTTAATCAAAAATAAGCAGAGTCTTTTCCTCAGCTGGTCATTGTTGCAGACACATTCCCTGGGCATTTGAGAATTTCTCAAGGGAGAAGATGAATGAGAAAGAAATGAGGTCCACCATGCAATCACTATGGTTTTTATATCAAAATGGAAGTCAGACACAGTATCAAAATTCAAGGCAACTCTAAATCCTTCCTGTATCCTGGACATATACTTCCAAGTTCCATAAAAGCATGTGCATGCTGCATTTGCGACACCAGGGGAAGTCCCAAAGTATTAGTCATCTCTCATTAGTCAATCTTTCATGAAGGCAGCACATATAGAAGCAAGTCATAGTATAGTAGAACATCTCTTATTCAATTCTTATACAGAAATCCATGTTACTTTCAATTACTAGTTTTTGTCAAGTCATACCAGACTGATTTCAGCAACTGGGAAATGTTTGAGCAGTTGGAAGGTACACAAAGAACAAACAAAAAATAAGTCTTGGTGCCCGGGACAGTTTCAGTTACTGTTGGACAGCTTTTATGCCCACTGAGACCTTCCTTACTCCTTAAGTGCCCTCCACACCTTAAAAGTTACTTCCCAAACTCAAAATGCATTCCAAATCCATTGCTAGAATCTCATGTCCAAATGCTGGCACAGAACAGAGCTACAAAGTTTTCTTCTTTGTCTATCAACTGCCCACAATATATTTCCTTCCCTGAAAAAACTGGCTGAAGCAGCTAGGCTTCTGTAGGCCTACTTTAAGTAACAGTGTAAGACACCAGTATCTTTCCTCAAACCCCATATAAAATTAACTAAACCAGATTAAACACAGTTATTTATATTAGAGATTCACAGTCACTTACTATGGAGAAAGTACAAGACTGCTGCATCTCATCTGTGCATCTAAAATGGGGGGCTTATGCATAGTTTGCTTCAGAACTGTTATTCCCACCTCTGGTTTAGCTGACAGGTTTACAATTTACATGGAAGTCTACAGGAAATCATGCAATTACACTAGTGTTACCTATATACCATAGCTGAACACAGCACAAAATGAATTCAAAATTCTTACCTGAATCCAACTTCTGAGGTAATGTGACTAGGGTAGGCATACATCTTTTCTTCTTCAATTATGTCAGGTCTTGGCTTGGCACGATTGAAGTTGCTTATTTTCACTGCAAGAAAGCTTTATAAGTTAGTTGGAAAGTGAGGGAAAAAAGAGCGCTTTCACACCAAAGTCTAGGTTATTAAAATCTGTAACAGATGATCCTAAGATTACCTTAGGATAGGAGATGGAAAGACAGTAAAGGAATCTGAAGAATGGGAAAGAGGGAAAGCAAAAGCAGAATCTATTTCTACTCATTTCTGGAATTGCTTTGATTGTAAGTCAGTGATAGTTTGGCAAGTTGATTGATTCATTGGTTTGCTTCTTTTACTCCCCTCAGTCTTGCTGCTTAGAAGACCTGAATGGGGAACCTTGAACATGCTGCTTAACATCTGCAAAGTTTAATCTGCCATTTAAGAGAGGGTGAAACCTTAGTTGCCTTTTAGAGGGTACCAAGATTCAGTCTCCAAATTCAGGCCATAAATTCAGCAACATGCCATAAAAAAATTTGTAAGAAGTGGTGTACTGGTAGCTGGTTCAGAACTCCTAGTTTAAGCTCTTCAAAAAATACTAGTTTAACTAGACTAGCTGCAATGAAGCAGCAGCTTGTTTCCCTGCTCAGACTAGGGCAGACTTGCTACAGAAGGCCATTGTGAACCTAGCAGTCTTGGCTATCTAACCCAGAAGTCATTCCTGGGCACCTGCGAATAAAGTTTAAGGCTAAATTTAACAGATGTAGAATGGGGATGGGTGGGAAAAGTTGTAGGCACCCTCTGCATTATTTCAAAAAGGAAGCTGAAAATATTTAAAGTCATTCAATGTCAGATCCTGATTCAGAGAAAATATCAAAATATCCAGAGTATGCATTCAGAACTCTGCAGTTAGTGCTGCTTGTGAAACAATACATCTAATGCCATGAAAAACATTACAATCCAGCTCTGTGAGAAATCCACACTACTGCAGCAGAGGAGTGTCCTTACAAGTCAGTAGTATGATGGGGTTTATTACAGGCCACCCTGCTAAAACAATGCTAAGACCCTCCAGAGGTTAACTGCAAGTTAGGCTCAAAGGTTAGTTATTTCTATTATGGTATTTCTCTACAAATAAAACCACAAAGGAATGGATGTGGAATTCTCAACATGTGTTGTTTGTGGGAATGTTGGTCTTTTATTCAAGTGATATTAGAAGTATGTGAGAAAGTAATTAAATCCATATATTTAGTAAGTCCTTTAAAGCTTTACTCCCCTATCCTAGCAGTAAAAAACTTAGAATAGTAAGCTGACATTTAGAGCTGCCTGTATCATACTTCATTCCATGCACTTTTACCTCACTTGAACGATTTATATATGCCAAGTCTATTATAGGTCAATCACAGCAATTCCTTGTAGATTTCTGAATCTCTGCCTCTGCATCCTACAGCTATATACACACACTCCTGCACGGAGATAATCTTAAGGAAGACAGTAGTCCTTCACAGGACATTGACTACCATACAATTCATAAACAGCTCCAACAAGCAAGAGGAAATACCTAGAATTACAATCAGGTAGTCCTAGATTTGTGGGACAGAATTATTTAATGGAAAGTAAGTCAGGTACATGAACCTTCTACAGATAAGCATTTATGTCTCATTCTAATAGTTAAATAATTATTTCACTGTGCAGAAACAATGTGTGAACTGATGCTGCCTTCTCTCCAAAATTTAGGCGTAACATGCTAATACGAAAAAGGGTGGGTTAGTAGTTTTTAGTGTAAATTTACCTTAGTCTCCCCATTGTTCCTCAGCTGATACTATCTTAGCAGCATCTGCTAAGTGCTTGCCTTGAAGAGGGGAACTCTAAACCTCAGCAGAGAGCTGCCCTTAAAACTATCCCATTAAAGAAGCTTCATGCTTCCATCCAGTCACATAGTCTGCTCTGAGAGAAAAAAACCCATCTGAATGTCATTACAGATTGTCAGGGTATTTTCAAATTGGCCAAACACATTTGCTTTGCCTCAGTACAGACTTAATTTGGTATTAAAATGTTGAAAAACTTTAAAACCCAACACTACAGACAAGACAGACCTGCAAGGAGTCTCCCAGCCTACCTCAACAAGCATTGGGATGGAAAACAAGAAAATAAATTACACTACCCACTGGAAAAAGCAACCTAGGGTGACTGGAGGTCTTCCTCATCTTGCAGCAGGTGTAAAGTCACATGAAAATTAACCCTAATTTTGTACACCAAGCTTTAGAGAATGAATTTTACATTGATTTGCAGCTGCTCAGGAGATAAGGTAGCTGTTGCTAAAAGACACTGCCTTACTCCTTCCTAGCAATGCAACTCTTCCCCTTAGTTCCAGGATTCACTGGACCCTTCTTCAAGCCTCTTTTAGCTGGAAAGCACAACACTGCACCCCACAACTTCCCTGTATACACTGGTTAATGAATTTGAAGGTCACAGGAATTGGCACAATACAAGTCAGGAAACAATATGCTTTTGGTGACAAGCAGAAAAATAGTTTGAGAGTTCTTACAGAAGTACAGGCTCAGATCTTACTACTATGAAGGTCATCTTTCTTGCACTTATCCTTTTTGGTCAAGGTAAGAGACACACAATATAGTTCTTTGAGCTCCAGCAGGCCTCAGGGCTAGAAATAGCATTTCTCTGGAATTCCTGACATTCTATTAAAGTTTTACAATTTATCTCTTATTTCCCAAGTTTCCCAGGAAAGTAAGTATGCGTATGCAAAGAAGGGATGATCTCCAGCATTCTTAGAATAGTTTTCTAGGACTGCCATGATTGCATTCCCTCATCACTGCCTTTATTCTTCCAGAGGACAGTCAGTCTACTTGAGCCATGCTGGGCCATTCAGGGGAAAGCCTGACAAGCCTGCAGTATTCAGGCTTATGCACACTTGTAAGACAAGGACATAGTTTAGGGCTGGGACCTTATTTTTTGGTGCATTTTTCATGCTGTTGCAGAAGAGTCAAGAACAGATTTTATTTCCTAGATGAACAAACTACTTGGCAGTATTTCTCTGTGTGCCATTGCATTACTATGAACATACCAAAGTTTTCTTTTAAGCATTATTTAGCAACATTTTAGACAGTTTTGAAAAGTTTAAAGGCAAGTGTTTTATCACGTCTCCTTAAGTTACACCAAACCTAAAGCAGACAACCTTACTAACCAACAGTGATTGCACAAAGCAAAGCCTCACAGTTTTATAAAGCAGTATCTTGTTTTGATACAATCACAGCTTCCAGAACCCATGCCTCTTTTAAATATAAGAAGAAACCTTCCATTCTAGTGTCAAAGAGAAACCAAAGCCTTTGGGGTGGGACCAGGGAA
>NW_008239304.1:1925835-1935950 GCF_000691975.1 Corvus brachyrhynchos | reverse complement strand
CTGGATAAGGCACAATCACACGATCAGGTATGCAAACCCCACATGTAAATCCCAGAAGCAGTTCTGACTAAGCCAGCCAGCTCTTACTGCTTCACAGCTTGTGGTGCATGCATTTGAGAAACACTGATAAACGGACAAACCTGTTCCCAGCATACTTTTGGAAACAATTAGGCATTTATTGCCACTTCTCTGGATTAACAGCTTTGAGATAACATGGAGCTTTCATTTAGCAGCCCTTGGAACCAAATCAAGCTTGACAACCTTTCCCAATTTGTTTTGGATTCGCCTTAGTTCTCTTTCTACAAGCACAGAATCGTTCTGTATTTATAATGGCAGTTAAATACCTTGGGGCACCCCAAGTGAACTACAGTGAGGGCAAACAAAACAGTTGAGTACCAGCTATAATGAATCTCACACAAGAAGGCAAAGCTTGCCTCTCTCACCTGTGTAAATCACTAAGCATGTCAGGGAACTAATCATCTCCAGGCTCAGGACTCCCAGGATAAGATACAGGTACACCTTACTGTGATCAGGAAAGGAATGCTGCACTGACAGAATCAAGAGCAGGGCTGTATTACCTAGAAAACAAATGTTATATTTTACAGACTTACTAATCTTATTAGCTATTGAAAATAAATTAATACTTTCTCATCCCCAGTATCTGCATTATGCTGCAACATTTCAGTAATGCTTTTCCATTTCATACCGTACTTGCCCCTACAGCTAATTTCCTTAACATGCAAGTTTATATGTGCTGGTAGCAAAATAAAGTTTAAATTCAGCATATGACTGTAATGGTAGACAATGATAAGTTTTCTTATAGATTCTTCTGACTTAAAAAACAAGAGTCGAAGAAACACACTAGAAATACCTAAAACATGTACAGGGGTTTAAACAGTTTCTGGCTTTGCTGATGATATCCATCTTACCCATTCCTTCAATTCCTAAGAGATCACATCAGTCAGCTGAAAATGAGGGAGTATTTTCCTTCAAGTAGTGGATTTAAAATATATTTAAATTAGGCTAAAAGAGCAAAAAAACCTAAACACCTTCCTTTCAAAGCCTATTTGTATAGGCTTCCACTTGCCCAGCTATTATCTTAATACTTGAACGTTACTGAAAGTTTAATGGGAACGAGTACAATTAATCAAGGAGAAAAAATACTGAGTTACAGACCTAAAAAGCATTTTTAATTCTTTATACACCCTCTTTTCTGACGCTGAGTGTGAAATGTTCTCTTCCTTCCTGTAAAAATGTTATAACCAGTGTCTGGGTAAAGTACTAAATTTATAAAGACTATTCATATAGCTAGGGAACTGTGCAGTTCTCTTTCCTTCAGTGTCAGTCAAGTGAAAGAAGTGGTATCAGCAGTCATTACCATGGCAGGAAGCTTGCAGTAATGGAAGAACTACCTTCAGAACAAGAGATGATCAAAATTCTACAGCACACACCTGATTGCACCTGAACAGCCACAAATGTCCAGAGTTTGTCTAGCAGGGGAGAACTGGGCTCCAAGACTGAAAGCAGGGCTAAGTATTGCAGATTACACTGCAACACGAAGAAATAGTCCTTCTACATCCTTAAGCCTCCTGTAGCTTGCTTTTGTCACTGCATTCCAAACACTTCTGCATCTTCAGAGCTCTATCTAGTGGCCAGAGCCTGAAGTGTTGTGCATTTACCAAGCTGACTAGCGCTTTTAGGGACTCTCTGGAAAAAAAGGTAGGTTTTTATATAGAACAGGACCATTTCACTCATTAATTCTGGTGAAAAAAAATCTACTCCAGGATTATAAGAGGCGAAATACTGTAAAAGCCATCACTCTGCCCTTTTCCACTGCTATTTGTGGGAAAAATCCCCTTAAGTTAGATGGATTTCAGATTTGGAAGTGATTTGTAGAAAAGTTTCACCAGTTAGTTTCACCAACACTTTACAGCTAAACTTGCCAGTGATGCAACTTAAAAATACAGAGTTAAATCACTCCTATATGCCACCTTTTGTCCATACAAAGTTGAAAAAGCCAATCAGAAATAGAGCAGAATGTTACACAGAGCCCAATGAAGACCAGAAAATCGGCTATTTTCACTGAATTCAGTTAAGCAACAAGCAATTCATCTGTTTCTATGTGAATTGCTGAGCTTGAAAGAGAAGAGCAGCACACTTCCTGGAAGGACTAGCAGTCTTACCACATATGCACCCAAACAAATGAATATGCAATCAAGATCACTAGCAGTCAAACACAGACCTTGCTGACTGAATATTTTATGGCTGAAGACTAAATGCTAATGACTAAATGTTTTACTCAACCTTAGATGCATGAGCATTTTTGCACTACAGTTCCTTACAACCTCTATCTGGCAGACAAGAAAGATCACTCCAGAGGTTCATCTGACTAAAATATAATTTGTAAGTGCTCATAGGCAGGTTTTCAGAAGTTCACAATATATAATACAAATTACATATAAACTGTTCAGTCTTCTATTGTGTCACAGTTTAAAACTTCATAAAGAAAAAAACCCAAGTTCACCTAACCTGTGGCGTGTATCAGCAGTGGAAGCCTTTTTAGATGCCTTGTTGATCGGTATATGGAGAAGTAACCTCTTCTTCTGACTCTGCTGTGGTGGTGCTGGACATACCGTTCAAAAAAGATATGCAGAACCCACAGAACTACTTTTGCAATTATTATGACAGTCTGCACTTTAAGTGGGTGAGTGTAGTTTCCAGGGCACTTATCTTGGTTTGGATTGGGGTAAGAACAAAACATAGCCGCTAAAAATGCTAGAACAACAAAAGCAACCTGGAAGAGAAAGGAAGAAAGAAAAATCTTTCAAGTCGACATTTAGCTCTATATATGAAAAAAACCTGCAACACAAAACCAGGATTATGTAGTTTATTCATTATGCATTACTTTCTGAATTGATTTAATTAGCGTTGAGGTAACATATAAAACATTAGACACTTGCTACAACCACGACATGCCACTCTGGGAACATACAGATAACTGAAATTGCTAAGTAGTAAGATTGACTTCCAGGAAGGACAACCAGTCTCCAGCAGAATAGACCTGGTAATTGTCACCCTTCCCAGAATTTCTACTAAGTCAATTTCACTGTTCCTCAACTCTTCATAGTGAATTTATTTCATTTCTGGACCCTCCTTACTATGCTTTTTTACTTCAAGGAGAACTTGATACATGCTCCTATAAAAGAAAATCACATATTTTTAGACTCATTCAATTACACTTAATACTGCTCTGTGGGACAGGCTCTTATCTTATTGGTACAGTCTATGTTTCCTTAAATTGACATTTCCTAAGTGAAAATCCACCCTTTACTACAGCCATTGAAGATAGTCTCCAGGTTGACATTAGAAAAGTGAATCATCATAGTAACTTAAAGTGAATTATTAACCCTGAGTAGGCCTCTTTGCCAACTGGTAATAATTCTTTAGTGTATTTACTATCAGATTTGTCCATTTTACCTTTTTACTTATGTCAGAATGACCAGATAGATTGTCAGACTGCATTTATAGTCAGATTGTATGTATACTTATCCTTTCAGACTACTGCCATTATGCCATAACTTCTCCTGTGTTCTAGACTCCTCTCCAAGTTTTTGGCATCAGCAATCTTTCGGCCAATTAGGAGGCAAAGTTGTGGATGCATATTACCTGTGGTACATGTATATTACCTGTGGTACATGTATATACACAGGGCTTTCTTAATACTTATAGAGTTTTGCCACAGAAAATATTTCCTCTACTGTGTTCATTTAATGAGCAAGAATAATATTATACTTTCTCATCCTGGTTCATTCTACAGAACAGGAATATTTTTAAAACAGAATTGTAAAGAAAAACAACTCCCACCAATACAGAAGTAAATTGAGAGCTTCTATAGACAAAACAACAACAACAACAAAATCTATTTGCCTCAAGTCTGCAAATGTCTAATAGTTCTAATACACTTAGCTTAAAAAAAGGTGTCAGATGTTCTGCATGTCATAACTAACAGAAACAGCACAGAGAACCAAAGATGGAGGAAAGCACCCAATTTTCATCTGTTCCCTTTGTTTCCATATGTAGTTCTACGAATATTTAAAATCCCACCACCCCCTTTCCACCCTCTTGAACTTATATTTCCTATTTTTGTACTTCGTCAAGCAACATTCTTCACAAAAATTAACTTTTCAGAATGACTTAATTACTTTTGAGACAAACTGCCCTTAGCTTGCTCTGGTTGTGACCAGAGTTAGGCAACTGGGGAGGAAGCAAAAAAGGGGAATCATTTTCACACAATCGTCAATACCTAAAAGAGACAGTACAGAGGACAGATAGGATAGAAGGTGAAAGGAAAAAAACCCAAACCAAAATAGGAGTGTACTCCACATTACCCATAAAACCATATTATCCTGAGATAGGTTAAGTAGCTAGATTAAGTAGTTAAATAAGAGGAAGGTTTATCATTTGTTTAATCTATTATTTTAGCACCTTCTTTTCTTACAAAGCTAAGAATAACTCAGCTATTTTATTTGATCTGTTTACTGTTTGGTTTGCCATTTTGCAATAGTGACACATTTAGTTCTACTCCTTCCAGGAGTTAGGAATGCATTTTAGTACAGAAAATAGCTATATTAAACTGTTGCAAGCAGGAATGACCCAGCACTGCATCTTGACTAAACTACCACAATAGTGTATACAAGAGGAAACAGGAAGCTGGCATTTAGAGTGGTATTTATTAAACATATTTTGCTTGCATTGTTGCGCAGTTCAATAACAAGTGTTTCACCCCTCACATATTTTTACATACAAAAAGTTATTCTTACAAAGAGTAGTATTTAAGTTCAATTTTGTGTATGCGTACACACACAGAGGATTAAGGAAAGACAGGATTAATATAAAGAAATTATTTCTAGTCTGTACACTTCACATTGCTCTCCAGCCTCCTGATGGGAAGCCTTCAGAAAAGCAAGGCTTGGCAAAAGGAAAGGCACTCAAAAATCCAGTCCCACCACCCTCCAGCATATCCTACCCATACTTTCCAGATTTGTATGTAACTAGGCAGCTGCACCACAGCAGCTATTTTGCTACCTAGCTCCATTTCTTGGCACCAGAAGATGAAGAAAAAATATTCCAAGTTACATACAAATTACTTTAGAGATGCATTACAGCTCTACTGTATAATACTGTGATGGCTTAACTTCTCCAGGACATTTACCCCTTTGGCAGGCTGTGCATCAGAAGTCAGTCTGGCCTCTCTCCACATTCCACAAGATTAATGCATGTTTGCAGAAGCATAGGGGATAGAAATCTAACAAGCTTGTTTTCCCTATCCATCTTTTCAGTGAGAGAGACAGTGCCACTCCAGGTAGCAATTATAATGCTATTTTGCCAACAGAAAAGGATACTTCTCCATTTTGCTCCAAGGACCAACTAGTCACTGAAGCAGGTTCAGCAACAGCAATGAGACAACCTGTGAAAAAGTGTGTTGACAGATGCCACAGAAGTTTTCCCATTTAACCTACCCACACTTCTCTCCATTTGCAGGAGCGAGGAAAAGGTGGGGGGAAGAACAGGCAGCAGTTTCCTAGGATCTGGGTGACAGATATTTGGCTGCATCAGCTATGGTAGTAGATAGTAAAGCCCCAAGGCTTGGCAGAAAAATATTCACTGCTCTATTACTAATAGCAGACTTCAAGTGCCTTCTATAATGGGATGGCACAGAGTTCTTCTGGTAGGGGAAGGGAATAAAAATAAAGCTGGATACATGGTTTCCACTGGGCATTTTGGTAGTCTATTCAGCAGAACAGCAAAAGTCTTTCTTAAGTCTACTTGACAGCCAGAGAAGCATTTCTTGATACTACTACAAGGCCCGCAAAACATCTACTCCTAAAATTAGAAGGCTAAAGCACATTGAACAGCTTTATGCAGCTGCCCAAAGAAAGACCTTAGAGGCTGGTACATGGTTCTGGCAGAGAGCATGTTTTCAAGAGCACTGGGAACACTATTTTTTGTTTTAGATCAAATGAAGCTCTAAAATAGCTCGTGTCACTGGTACTACAGAATCATAGAATCTAGGTTGGAAAAGACCCTTTAAGATCACCAAGTCCACCATTTACTTAACACTACCAAGTCCACTGCTAACCCATGCACCTAAAAGGCATGAAAGTGCTATTTCAGTCAGATCTTAGGCTCAGAGCTCTTCAGCCTTCCTTCTTCGTATCTGGCTGCCACACACTCACAAGCAACGACAAGCCTCTTCAGCTTATCAAGGACAAACTCATTACTAGGCAGGATTCTCTCTGCTTCTGTCCACCAACCCCCACAAATGCCTAGATACTGTTCAGTATTTGTGCTTTTTTGCTCTTAACCTCCAGAAGTGAGAACAGGAAGTTACACTTGGATTAATTTCTCTCTCCATCCACTACCATGCAACACCACCTAAGCAAGTCCAGCTTTACTTTTTTAGTTACCTTCTCTCTGCAATTACATTTGCTCTCAGAAGGCATGGCATCAAAACTATCAGCCCTCTACAACCAGTATAGCACTTCTACAGCAGTAATATTATTTTTTAAGTAAATTTCCAACAGCATAGAAGAAGTACTATTTAAAATGCTCTTCTTCCTAACAAGATGTGTCACAACCAGAATGAGAAGGCAGCAAGTATCTGATAACACATACACTATCAAAATGTATTGGCAAAGGGGACCTCACTGGTTTGGAAGAACAGTGTACGCAATTCCCTATCATATCATCAGAATTCTGTCACAGGAACAGTAAGGATTCAGAAGAGAGATAGCAAGTTTTCTTAGGGAAATCATGCTTCTTAAACTTACATGTATTAGCAACAGGAAATTGGCAAGGAGAACTACTGGGATAGCATGAAATTTTGGCCTCAGCTGGGAATGCAATGTATGAGACGAAATAAGTGGTGCATCCAGTAGAGGATCATCTTCCAAACTCTGTGTTATTTCCAAGGAACCCTAGAACAGAAGGAGAGAGCAAACAATAGCAACAGGTAAGCTCTAAAAGTAAAGTACAAAGGTCTAGGAATTTTCTGTTAGCAAATCAAGCCCTGAGGGGGGAAAAAAAACCCAATAGGTTAATATCTTGAGACAAGCTCTTAAACTCTAGGTAAACTCTCACCATACCTTTATGTGAGAACTCAGTCCCTTAGGAATCCAATACTAATCTACTTCCTAGTATCACACTGAGTCTTCAGGAACTTTAGCCTTTAAAATGTATTACAAATATCTGAGCTTCAGCCCCGAGAGATATCAGAAGCATTAGTATATTTACAGGAAAAAGTAGAAAAAGTGACAAAATCTCTCTCACATACTTTATACAGGTACTGCAAAACTCTTTGTTGTTCTCACTTCTGTCCAACTACAGTTGGAGGCAACAACAAAACTGCACTGTAACAGTTCTGAGGGATTCAGCCTCTGATACTACTGACATGTCAAAACACCAAAACCGGAACTGAACTTGGGCAAGAAAGAAGCAGCAGTACACAGAGGGAAGAAGATGCTACCAAGTGCTGAGCAAGATGTTCTCTGCCTACACTAGAGAGAATGCAGCCCACCCTTGTCATGTTGGAGCCAAGTATTAGGTCTTTGACTTCACATACGGCTCAAATGTAGTATCTTTTACTAAGCAGAAGGTAAAACTAATTATGAGTGGAGGGAAAAACCTTGGACAAGGAACTTGCCGCACAGCTGTGCATCCCTGCTCCTTTCAGGCCAGGACAAGGTCATTCAATACATATTAAGTGAAATGTACACAGGCACCATGATGGCCAAAATTGCTAGTTTCTCTCTTAGCGTCTTGTTACACGTCCCTTGCCTCAGAAGATAAAGTAACTGAAGAGTTCCACTCAAGTTTTGACAGCTCTTCTCAGTGATACCAACCACAGCCCAGAGCAACAAAACAAGGGCAGACCCCATCCCACTCCAGACTTCTGACTATTCAGACATGCCAGGGGCTGTTGGGGTCCCTCCCCCCGCCGTGTAGCCCTGGGAGAGGGGCCCTGAGGGCACAGACACGGGGTTTCCCTGCCCCTGCTCAGCCTCGTTCCCATTGGTTGGTTTGTGTTCCCTGCGCGGGCAGAAGGACCCTTGGTCCCGTGACTGGAACAGTTCCTGGGCAGAGCTCCGGCCATGCGGCTGGAGAAATAAACATCTCTCTGAAACATCTACCAAGAATCTGTCCACATATGTATTTCTTTTCCACGGGACTCCTGGTTTGATATATGCGTGTTACAGTATCTCCGCTGTAACAAGGGGCCTCTGGGCTATTTCCTGTTTTATGAACTGAGGACTTCTCTTTGCCATGAGAGAAGGCAGCATAAGACTCGAGACAAGTGAGGCACACCATCCTTCTAGACACTAGCACAGGAAGAGAGGGATTAGACCTAGGTTTATACTTCATGTCAATGAGGACAGTGTAGATTGTCTCCCCCAGTGTTATTTCACCTGCAGACAACTGTCTACAGTGAAGGAAGTAGTCATCAAGGGTTATTTCAGTCAACAACCAGTTTTATTTTAGAACTGTGAATACTGTACACCTGCCCTACCACAGAGAAGTGTGAACAGACCACCCTCAGTTATTTGATACTTTTTAATTAGCCCAGTTTTTGACTGTAAATGACCCTTACTGAAATACCTGCCTGGTAAGATGACCTTTTACTGCACACCTAAATGTTTAGAATTGGCACTCCTCTTATGTCACTGATACAAAATCCAGAAGCAAGAGAGCAAAGATAACCTCTCTCCCTCGTTTGCCTGTTTTCACAGGCCAGGTACAATCTTAAGCTCTGAAAGCAAGGACCAACACTCCAGCAGCCAAGGCATCTTGCCTTATTCTTTAGATTACACATCAGTAAGAAATTCATTACTATGAAGGTGGAGAGACACTAGAACAGGCTGTCTGGTGAAGCTATGGATGTCACATTTCTGGAAGTGTTTAAGGCCAGGCTGGATGGAGTTTTGAGCAACCTGGTCTAGTGGAAGGTGTTCCTGCCCATGGCAGGGGGGTTGGAAATAGATATTTAAAGAACCTTCAACCCAAACCATTTTATGATCACAGAATCAATAGCAGGGTTAACAGCTCACATCTCCCACAAACACAGCAATTCTCCTTAGGACAATATCCTTTGTCTCATGGGAACAAATGATTCACCATTTCTGCAATACCATGAGAGATCAGGGCACTCCTTCACAGACACAGCTTTATCAGAGCTTTGACCATGCTACTTTCTCTACAAGACTGGCTACAATCCATCTTTGCATCCTAAAATACAGCCAATATTAGGAAGAACCAGATAACATAATCTCTTCAAATAAGTATTATTATAGACAAAATGGAGAGGAGGGGAATTAAAGCATGGGATATGATGGTCCCATGCAGACATTAAAACAATTTAGTAAATATCCTAACTAGAGCAAACACAGGTTTCATTTCATTAAGCTGAGCTGAAACCAGAGCTGTCAAAAGCCAAAACGCCTTAAACATGGACTTGTTTGGCACTGCTGCTCAGGACAAGGTTAAAGCTTCAGCCACTTGGCTCCCTGATCCACTTCCAGCATGTGACAACTTCCACAGCAGCCCAGCACCAGGAGGAGGAGGAGGGCAGACAGGAACAAGCCACAGCCAGCAAGCCTTGCCCACACAGGCTTCCAGCTGGGGCGGGGAGAAACATCCAAACAAACACAAAAACGCTGTGGTCATGCCAGCGAACAGCACATAATCCAGAGATGGCACTGACAGGACCCGCCTATGGAAAAATAAACCAGAAAACCTGAAGGAGACACACGAGCAGCCTTGATTAGAGACTAAAAAAAAAAAAAAATCCCAGGCCCAAATGCCTCGGGGTTATTCCAAACCCGGCTGGGGAGGGGCAGCGCGGGGAGCGAGGGGCCGCGGCGGCCTCCTCACTTCCGAAAGGGCCACGGGGGAGGCGCCTGGGCCGGCGGCTCCCCCCGGAAGAAACAGATAAAGCCTCGGGCGCCCGGGACATAAAACACCCAGGAGGAGGCGGAAGGAAGAGACGGCAAGGAACACGAGGCGCTCGCCCGGCGGCGCCCACCCTCAGCGGCAGCCCGGCCGCTCACCCGGGCGGGGCC
>NW_008239304.1:1914139-1925617 GCF_000691975.1 Corvus brachyrhynchos | reverse complement strand
TGCTGCGCTGTCCCGGGGCCATGCTCGGAGCTGCTCTCTCGGCAGCCCGCGACTGAATTCAAAACGAAGACCACTTACAGCAGGCTCCGGGCTGGCGTCCTTGCGGGGCCGTGTCTCGGGAGGCAGCGCTGGGAGGCGAAAGTACCCCAGCAGCAGATGGTTGGCCAAAGTGTGGGGGTAAAGGCAGCGTAGTGTTGCTGTCAGCTTGTAGTGCAGAGTATTTTCCCATCCCCAATTGGTCTTGCAGGGACTTCTTGAAGAAAGGATGGAGTCTATGCAGCTAGTTACTGTTTCCAGTGGACCGGGTTGCCCCTTCAAATCACGAAAAGTTCTAGCATGCATTAGGCACTTTGTAAGTTTTCTAAGATATTTCTGGCTCAGTTGTATATTTTGTGAAGAAACACGTTTTCTTTAAAATGTGTCATTGCTAATTTAATTTTTTAACCCTTTGTGATCACACTGAGACAGAGTGTGGCCACTCACAGTGTCCAGACTACTCACTTTATGGATCTCTCTATCTTACTGACATTGACAGCCGTGTGTATTCTGGATACTCCTCAACCACCTAGTTGTGCTTAGTTATTCTTGGGCAATCTTTGTTAGCCTCTGATATTTTTCAGCTATAACCTTTCTGAAAGGGGAAGGATCAGAATGACACAGTGCTCAAGCATGTGCAAAGTATGAATTTCCAAAGCATCATGTTTATTACCTGTTGTGTGCTCTGTTCATCTGCTAATGTTTCTTAACCTTCTGTTTGTTCTGTATGAACATCCCTTAACCTTCAGCTAATGCTAGTGAGGACTCTGAAGAGGATCAAAGCTGTAACTGGGGTCTGAAAGACAAGCAAGATTGTATCCTCTCCAGGTTGTAATTGTTCTATGTGTATTATTTAGGAGAAGCCAGGACTGTCACCCTGAACAGCTGCAGTGACTCTACCGCTCTTGAAAACATGTCGAAGTGCCAAGGGGTGAAAACTGCTCTTGAGGTATGAGCTGCTTCAAAGAAGTTCCAAGTTTTTTATCTTAGTTTCTGTGACTTTTTTTGGCTATCTTTTTCTAGAAAAAATACTCAACTGAAACCTCCCATCCAGAACATTTACATTCATCACTTGCATTCATTTGTTCTTGTTTTATACAGATAAGCACATTTAATGAACTAGACAACTGTCTTAAATTAAAAAGAAGCCTTAAACTTGCTGGTTTGACTAAGATAAAGTCCAACTTCTGTGATAAGAGCATGCTCTATTCCAGTTTCTCCACCTAAATGTTCCTTTCCTCCTCCTTATTGTGCTTCCTCTTTTTTTTTTCATTTCTGACAAGAACACAAATCCCACTGATCAGCAAGCAGAGGACAAAAGTCTTCAGTGACAGTGAAGTGAGGCCACAATTTGCTGGTTGCTGTTCGAGTAATTAGCATTACTTTTGTAAGGTGTTCTGCCTTGCCAAGTAGGTACCTTAGCAGGTGTGCTTGACACCTACACAGATCTAATAATCATCAGAGTTATTCAGGGTGGTTCAATAGATCAGTCTGTGACTTGATTGTGAAATTTTTATGAAGATGCTGTGTGACTGCCAGAATTTCCCGTTCCTTTGTATGACTATACAACTTACCTGCACAGGGCCTTTGCCTGAGCTTTTCCTCAGCCTAAAAAGCATGAAGTCTTTACCTTCTGTTTGTTTTGCAAGGAGCAGCTGTGTCTGTTCTGGAAAAACCAGAAGTGCTAGTGTGTAGTATGTTGTACCTAGTCCCACAGCCAAGCAGCTAATAACGTGCCAGCTAATGACGATGGCTAGGATATTTTTTTTACTATAAATACATTTATATTGATTAAAAATATTTCATGCCCATCTATTAAAAAAATAATTAAAATAGCATTAATTTTTTAAAAGAATTAACAAAAAAACCCCACAAATAAAAAGAAGTCTTTCACAAAAATTCACATATCACCTCATGTTGCTTAGCTACTATTGTTTTCATTTATGACCAACAGCACATTTATGTCTCATTTCCTCACATTTTGTTGGCTTCCTTACATGAATGCAGGCACCTTTTTGTCCTTTAATCAGGGGAGTTTGGATTCTGAATTTGGCAATGATGATATTTGAGGGGAAACAGTAGAGGAGAAGGACATTTAAAGAAAAAAAAATGAAGCAATTTAGAATAGTTGTTCACAGTGTTACAAACCAAGAAAGCTAAAGTCAGGAATTTGATTCATCACTCAGATACATAAGTTTAAGTAACTACCTTTTTTCATCAGCATAATAATAAAGGTTGTGGAAGTACTCCTCCTTCTGCTGCCTGTCTATAAAATACTATAGGCTAGCTGTAATCTTGCTTTTAGCCTTTTTCTTCAGATATGTAATACATTATATCAGCACAGTACTATTTAAAAAGTGAACACAATTGCTGCTAAGTAGTTGCTATTTCTCTGTACTTGTTCAAAGATAATTTTCTAATAATCTCTGTTTATTAGGAGATTTAGAAATTTGGTCTACTGTATAATCCATTACTACAAAGTGCGGTATACTTACAAAACACCTCTATCCAATGTCTTGAATACATATATGCAGTGTGTGAGAGACATGCCATTACACAAGTGTTTAAGATAAAATCAAAAGAACAAATTCTGCTAACTAGAATTTTAGAATCTTAAGGTCACAGTAAGTTTACATTTATTAGCACTCATTTGAATAGGTATAATTTTATATATAATTGTAAACCTTGTTTCTACTGAATGGAAAATGAAGAGTTCTCAATGGATTACTGAAGAGCGCAGTTAGGGAAAAAATTACAAGTTTAAATATTTTAAGTGTGTAAATACTTACTGTATACAACATCAGTTAACATATTTAGAAGTATGTGACTGCCAGTTTCAACTGGTTTACCTAAAACATGTATGTAATCCTTACAGCAGTAGTCCACTCTTGTTCTACTAGATCACCCAACCTTTGTTTTGGTTTTGATACATCATTTTAATTACTAGATTCACAGTATTTTTTTATAGTGAGAGCTTTTAGTGCTGTAGATAGGTTTTAATAAAGTAAGATTCTCTTCTTCTCAATTCCTGTTCCATCTTCCATCAAATTTTGCAGACACTGTCACTTCAGTGTACAGAAACTTGAAAGTCTGGCTCCTGAAGGATGCTCTAATGCTGGATAGTCTAAAAAAATCTATTCTTAAATTATTTCCACTGCAAGTCATTCAGTAATCAGAAGGTATCTGATAAGGGTAAGATAAAAAGATGTGGTGTGGCCCAACAATGCTATGCTGCCCTTAGGGAAAGCTCTGCTTAGACATTAGATACACAGGAGCAAATGCTCTACTTAGGCATTACCTTTGCCGTACCAGTAATAATTACAATATTTGGGGACTATCTGTCACAATTGTATCCTCACAAAGAGGCGTAATATCTACTTTTCTTCCCCTCAGTTTCATTTAAAAATTGGCATGAATGGAAACAGGATTTGGCTCACAAACTTTTTCACATTCAACTATAAGATATAATTATTATTACTGTTTCTGTTTCATACTACAATTAGTGCTTAAACTGTATTTAGCTCTATGTAAAGAATACAGTCTCTGCTCTGAGAATATGGGATTGTGACAGATCCCAGCATTACTAAAAATACAAATGGGAAGTGAAAAGGTAAAAATAACAGTAGAAATTTGCACAAATTGGTTGTAATAGTCCTGAAAGCCATACTGCAGTAAGTGCAGTCTGTGTTCCAGCCTAACATTACAGTCACTTCAGAAGTACTCATTTTATTTCAAGCTTCTGTAAGTTTTTTAAATCCCGTGGAGGTTAAAAAAATCAGTTCACTGCTGAATATGTTTAATACAAAGAAACATTCCATGCCATGTATGGTTTCAGATTTTCACATCATGCAAGCGTAAACTTTTGTGTTGAGCAGCAAAGGGCTATTTATACATGGTAATCATGTAATCAAAAACTGCCACTTGCTATGCAGCTTTTGCTTCATAAGTAAAATGCCCATTAAGAATTCTGTGGCCGTTAAACACAAGCTATTGAAAAGAGAAGAATGCATCACTGGTATTGATAAAAACTCTTTCAGCCTTTCACCAATTAATGTACAAGTTTGAATGCTGGAGGCTTAACTGTGGCCATGGGTTACTTCAGCTAATCTATTACTACAAATCATTTGGCAAAACGTCTTACATGTCCATAATGAAGTCTAGAGATAGGACTGATGAAAACAGGTAGGTAATACAGCTGTAGAGAGAGATTTTTGACTGCTTTATGCAGATGAGACAAAGAGCAAAATAATAGCAAAGAGAAAAAGTGTGAAAAACAGAATGGACACTCTTGTCTACTTTTAAAAATTTTACTGATTTCCCAGATATAGTAAAAAGCAAATAAATGGAAGTTAAAGAAAGGATACAACTTTTCAATTTCATATCTATTTTTAGAAATATACATTAGAGGTATAAAAGTTCAGAATTAAGTATCACAATGTATCTTACTTTGTGCTAAAGATGAATTGAAGTTTTAAATAGTTTAACACTTAAGAAAATACCTAATTTGCAGAGCGAAGAGTACTCCCTCTGCAGAGTAATTTTTTTCACTTTCTTCTGATTTTTCAAAATCACAGTTCTGTTTACATTCTGTTATAAGGCTGTCACAATATGAGAAGCATTTATTTGAACTATATAAAGGGACACACAGAGCTTTTCCTGAAAGTATTTGAGTTTAGAGTATATATTTTCTATGATGATTTTCATTAAAAAAGGGGACTATTTAAGATAATTACTTCAGGAAAACTACTGATAAAATTGAAATAAAGACAGACGATGAAATTTCAAGGAAAAATTAGGTGTTCCCCCCCCCCCCCCACTTTTTTCTCTGTTTTCTGATTAGTTTGTCTGAAAATCTTAAAATGAACTTGTCAAGAACTAGTTTGTGTAAACTAACTTTTTGGGCTGTATGGTTAAATATTAATATTCCAACAAATACTCTTTTGAAAATTTTAAGTTCTGAAGTTACCTATTTTTTTTTTACCTCAGTATATTAGTCTGGATCCCAATATTCTTTTGCATAGAAATATTGGCAAAGGACTGTCCTTGATACCAGTAAAAATTCTACTCCAGGAACACAATAATAAACTACTCATTCTATGAGCACCTGCTTGTACCAGAATTATTGGAATAAAACTTTTCATACTTTTACCTTTGATTTAAATTTTCCCTTCATTTTTTTCTGTTTACTGTGAGTCCAATTTTAATAGATTTTCTAGTTACAAGTACTGATCCTGAGCTATTTTATTAAACAACAAGTTTGCAGTACTTCTAGTCTTCCTTACACACACAGAAAGGGTTATTCTAAATGAAGATTTACTCAATTTCTGGAACAGCAGCATGATACGCTTTTCACTTTCTATGAACAACCTCTCTGCAAAATTACGTGCAGTAACTAGACCTATGTGATTGTTATTGCTATGCCTCCCTGAATATAACATGTTAGTATTTTAATGTCTTTGAATTTATTGCCTCTTTGTACAACAAAAGAATCTGTACAATGTGTGGGGTATATCCCACTTGCTTTTTCCCAGTCTACAGCATTTTTCATTTTCACTGAAAGTTCCCTCAAGCAATATAGACTTTGCAAATACTGTTCCTCTTTTCTTGTTTATATGCATATGAAATAGTAAATATTCAGATTGATGCCTTCAGCATACTATGTCACTTTTCACAATGCAAACTGCTCCCAATTACTGTTCTCAGGTAAGCTCACAATGAGCATGACTACAGGAAATGGATGATTTTAACAGCCGGTTTGCAATAGGCCAATCCTGGATATCCACGACTACTGAAACGAGTCCATCTCTCTGTCTCGCCGTGCCTTCAGGAAGCACTAGATGGCAGTACGTCAGTTGTTTAAATGTAATTTTAATTAATGAGCTGTAGCCGGTTTTTTCTGAGAAAGGGGCATGTTGGTTGATTGACCTGGTTAGGACTATCTTGCAATATTGCTGTTAGAGTGGGGAATATGACGGAGGAGAAGTATATGGACTTTGATGGGCTTGCATCTAATAGATATAGTATTATACTTTAGAGTTATTATCTGTGAAAAAAATGACTTTTGCTTCATTTTTCAAGAAAACAATGTTTTGACAAGTTAAACAAGTATGACAGAACATAACAATAAAAAAAAGTATTTTCTACACTCTTATGAAGTAAAATAATCTGGGAAAAAACCCCAATGACTGCTTATGACATATTGTTTGCTAAAAAACTAAATGTTGCAAATAAGTCCATTTTTGTTTTCTGGTGTAGACTGTACACAATAATAGAGCATAACTTATTTCAGTAGTGTATAATTCTGTGTTGAGGGTGAAACTTCTCATCAGCTTTGCATGTTGCTGATTGAGATGGTCTGACTTTTCCCAAGACATCCTTGCTGCAGGTTTCTGCCGCTACCTTTGCATCATGTCTAAGTGATCACATGGCTACAAGGTGAAATCTGATAATTTTTGATGGGCTTTCTTCTGGTTCAGTGAATGGAACCCACTCAGAATAGAGACCTGACTGCCTTATCCAGTGTACAGGAAGCAACACAAGTCTGCAGATACCAGAAAGTGACTCTTTCACAGTCATCTCAGGGATACACTATATCCAAACCTTTGAAATCCAAATCTTTGCAGCACTGGGCCTTAGATCTGCTCATCAAGACATCTACTTTGCATCTTCGTAGTTTCCAGTACAAATATGAATCATAGCCATGACCTACATTTGCCTGCATTCGTAACTCTTACTTGAGCTAGGACTTCCTTTTGGAAGCTGTAATCTAGCAGGAACACAGCACTGACCACAGGGACCTGGCTTCTCCATCAAGTAGAATTCAAAAGCATCATACTATTTGCTTTTTATGTGGCCCTTCTTTTCCAGAAATAGGATTAGAGTACTTAAAGTCTGTTTACTAGACTGTGTGTCATATCAAGTCCTTTTGGAAATTATGCTATATCTGGTTTTGAACACTGAAAAACCAGTTCTTAGGTGCTAATTTTCATCATCATCATCATAAGGTCCATGAATTTTACAGACTAAATCTTATCCCTTTACCTATTTTCATTAAATATGTGCCATTCTTAGTGCTCCAGCAATTGCTCACACAGGAGAATAAATGCTAGAAAAGACTAAATATTTTCATCCATGCATAATTGTATTGAAGTGATTTTGGTCACAGTACAATTTCTCTTTGATAGCAGCTGCTTTGCTATTCCTTATTTCACAATCCCAATTTACATGTTTTATTTTTTCTCTCTCTGCCTACTCTCCAGTACATATTCCTCTGCAATCTGGTCCCTTTCTCAGTCTGCTGCATGCACTTTCTTGCATTTCCTTTTCACATTACTTTTCAGTGTAATTCTTCTCAACTGCATTCATGTCCTTAGCTCAATGGTTCTCTGAAACGTTAAATATTCCATGCTTCTGAAGCAAGAAAAAGGAGTTTCTTCCACTAGAGTGAGGCCTTTTAAGATTAGGCAACGCTGGATTAATGCTGATATTAGTGCTAGTGTCGTAGACAAAAGAATGTAGTAGTAGCTAATGTCTGTGTTGAACCTAAGTCCTGTCATGAATTCCAGAAAGGTCCTTGTGGATTTGTTTAGATACAGGGGCCTGGGTTGTATAAAGGTCTGCTGCTGGATGGTAATGTTACTGGGGGTGAAATGCACAGGAGAAAAAATGCCTGTGTGCCCTCATGTATTTTTGATAAAAGCATACTTATTTTTGCATAGATTTTGTACACAACGTACTCACAACTCAATTCAGGAAGATACAAACATGGATAACCTAACAGCTAACAAAGTGAAGAAGCACATTGTTTTTCTTTTTGAAGCAATAGGAGTACAGAGAGGTACTTAAGTATTCAAATCCAGCCCCCCTCCTTTCCTCTTCCCTGGTCATGGAAAGAATCCCAGCCTCAGCAGCATGTCCTCATAAGCATTCTACCCAAATCCTTCAGAAGCTATGACTTCTAATATCTTAAACAAGAGTAAATGTTCTTGCCACCTTATTTTTTGTCTTTTTTGGAGATGTCTTCCTAACCTATGTTTGTCAATTAAAAATAAGTAAGAACTTATATCAGTGTCCTCTGTGGCTAAACCTAAACCAGATTTCTTCTGACGTGACCACGTCAGCATAATGCATGATCCCTTGAAGATGCTAATAAAACACCACGTATATCTGCAGTCACACTGACTTTTTACCAGGATTAGTTATTCTATTTGTAGGACTGTGTAACTTGTGGGACTATCTTGCTAGCAAGCAGAGCTCTGCTAGCATAACTTCATTTTCACTGGGTGTAATTCACTGATGGATAGTCTCGAGGTTTCTGTATCAGTAAAGTACTTCTAGTGTCAATAGATCTGAAGAATCATGTGATCCTAAGTAAGTGTTGGCCACACTCGTTTGTAACTCACTAAAACAAGTGGGAAAGCGCTGAGTTCTTATAGGCACAGCCTGAAACATGACAGGGAATTTTCTCAGTAAATGCAGTAATTCGAATTGCTGCAGCATCAACAAAAATGACATCTGTTTCATCATAGATAAGATACATAGCCCATTTCCTTTCAAAACTACATACATACACCCACAGACATACATAAATAAGTTTTTTCTCTGAAAGTTCTTTTCTAAGAAGAGGTATTGGATCAAGCAGAATCCCATAAAAATACAGACGTTGTATTTAAAGGATGGGTTTTCTCATGGTTAGAGATACAAGTTGTTTTGCCACAACCACATAATGTAGTTTGGATGAAGTAGTTTTTTGCTTCCACTCTTTATGATTCCTTTTGAAATTATTGAATTACAAAGACATAATTTTCAGGAAAAAAAAAATAGAACCTTGCCCTATTTGTTTCTTTCTGATGCTCTGCATCACAGAATTTAACTGAACTAATGTTGAACATTTGGCTCTGAAGCCAAAACAACACTGCAAGAAAATGAGAGAAGTCACAGGTTGGAAATGCTTAATGTTCATTTAAGAATAAATGTTTGTGCTGTTTTTGGCTGGGGTAGAGTTAATTTTCTTCACAGCGGCTGGCATGGGGCTTTGTTTTGGATCTGTGCTGAACAGAGTTGATAACATAGAGATGTTCTTGTTATTTCTGAGCAGGGCTTACACAGAGCCAAAGCTTTTTTTGCTTTTCATTTTGCCACACTGGTGAGGAAGTTGGGGGTGCATGGGAGGCTGGGAGGAGACACAGCCTGGACAGGTGACCCCAATTGACCAAAGGGACATTCCCACACCACATGACATCATGGTCAGTATATAAAGTGGGAGAAGAAGGAGGAAGGGGAGGATATTTGGAGTGATGGTGTTTGTCTTCCCAAGTAACCATTATGCATGATGGGGCCCTGCTCTCCTGGAGATGGCTCCACACCTGCCTGCCCATGGGAAGCAATGAATTAATTCCTTGATTTGATTTGCTTGTGTGTGCAGCTTCTGCTTTCCCTGTTACACTGTCTTAATCTCAACCCACAAATTCTTTACCTTTTACCCTCCTGATTTTGTCCCCAATCCTACTGTTGCGGGAGTGAGCGAGTGGCTGCCTGGGGCTTGGCTGCTGGTTCGGGTTTAACCACAACAAGGTTGCTAAACAGTTCTGCCGTGTTAGCATGGGGCAGAATCTGCAGCTGCCTACCTGCTTGCAGGATGTATATGCAAATAGTGTACAAAGCCCCTCAGCTTACAGACCAGCTCACAAGTTTACAATGGTCTCGTGTGGATCCTTAAACATAACACAGTAGAATTCACTTAGGTCTTATGGATCAGTAGAAGTTGGGATCCTTGTCTGACAAAGTGACATGTCAAGGAGTTTAGTCTAAGTTATAGGAACCTGGAAGTGTGATGTGACAGTCATCATCAACTCTCAGATCTAACGAGGCCACATCTACTTAGGAACTCAGACCTTGGTGATGCTATGCTACGTGGAGCCAGCTGAATTTCAACCCCCTATTTCAGAGAGCATTATTGCTGGCTGGCTCCTTTGGAGCAGACTTCCCTGCAAGCAGGTTTTGTTGTGCATTTAAATCTTTAACAAGTACCTTGTCTTCTCCAATACAACCCAAAGGCAAATCTAGTTGTCTCTTGAGAAGAGACAAATTCAGCAGTTACAAAGCACACACTTCGTAAAAACAGGCACTGCCAACTATGTTTATTTAATTTAGAAAAACCTCCAGTGGAAACCCATTGGAAAAATTTTGAAGTGTTCCCAAATCAAACATCACTGTAGTGAAAGACGATTGGTAAACTGAGAAAATTAAAATGGCATTTTCCAAGTGAGGAGTATTATTGGAGATTAGCAAAGATGAAAATTATAGATTAAAATACATAAAGTTTTAATAGCCAGTGATTTTATTAGAAACACTGGTGAAGGCTTTCAGCATCCATCTATAATATTCTTCACCCAAAACACACTTGCCATTTTGTTTTGCCTCCTACTTGAAACATGCTGTCCTCAAACTCTTCTCACTCTTACAAAAATAGTGTTGGTCAGTTATTAGTAGATTTATTAGTTTAGAGATACTATTCCAATTTAAAATCTCTTGCTTCAGTGAAGAAGCATTTTAATTGTACTTAAATACCTGAATTGTGTTCAGCTTGCTAAACCCATTTTCCACTACACAATCTTCAAAGATTTAGAAGTAATTTACAGAGGTTTAAATGCAGTAAATTCTTCTCTAATGCCGCAACTCAGAAGTTGCTAAATGTATTCTGGATCATTGCTTGAATTAGTGCTGTTTACAAAGACACGTTTGAAATAGATCCCTGTTCATTTTTCTTTTTGCCATTTTGCATCACAGAGGCTACTTCAGCAAACACTAATAACAACTCATGTACTTAATGATCAATGTCAGCAACGTTTGCTAAAGACAGGAGGCCAGCTGTTTTGAGTGGCAGGGTTCCTGCTGGACTTGATCAAATAAAAGCCGATGAGATCCAGCCGGTCACAAGGAACTACAGCCTTTTCACCTCCTCTGTCCCGATGCACTTTGGCTCTTCCGTTCGGCCCCTGCTCGAGCTGGTGTCGGACCTTGGCTGGCATGCGAAGATGCCCGTGACCCTCACGGCATGCACCTGCTGGTGGATTTTCTCACTGAGGAGACCTGGGACCGCTTTATTTTTTTTTTTTTTACCCTAGGACAGAGCACCTGTGTGTCTCCACGCGAGCGCTCCAAGCCATCCTTCCTGGTGCTGCGGACAGCCTAACCCGGGCGCTCCCCGGGATGTGTCACTGCGCAGGGCAGCTCGGGGTGTCGCTCTCCAGCTCTGCCCTGAGCCACGGCTTTCCTGAGAAGGAGGAGACACGCACTTGGGCGCTAGACCCTGGCTCATCCCACTCGAAGGCCACGCTTCTTTCGGCAAGGGCAGCGCCGTCTCAGCCTCCTCCAAAAATCCCGAGGCCAGGGCGGAAGGCTCCAGCGAGGCGGCCCCTGCGCCCCGCAGCTACCGCAGCC
>NW_008239304.1:1890209-1913446 GCF_000691975.1 Corvus brachyrhynchos | reverse complement strand
AGCGGGCGCTCCCGCGGGCGGGCAGCGCTGCCGGCACCCCCGCCCCGCCGCCTTCCCGTGCGCCTTCCAGCTTGTGGGGACAGGCGGGCTTTTTCTCCCTCCTCCCCCTCAGTCCTTCTGCTTCCTCCATATGTGGTCCCAAGTTACTCCTTGTTTGACTCAGCAGTCGTGCTTATCTCACTCCCGGTTTTCTGGTTATTTAGTTAAGCATCTTTTTTAGTGGCAGTGCCCAGGCAATGCACTCCAGGCGACCATCTCCAGCTGCACCTCAGCTGGGCTCAGTCCTTTCACAGGCTCCGGTTCAGTGCAACTTCATCCTGTGCCTTCGGGAGGTAGATTTCAGGCACGCTGTGGGTGAGGTTCTTGAGAACAAACCGAAGGAAACCAGTTGCAGAGAGCTCTGACCCAACCGGTGAAATGGTAAGAGAGACTCCAGGCGGACTGGCACTTCCCAAAACAGAAGGTGTATGACTGACGGTTTTGTAGGCTTCATTACCTTAAAACAAAGTCATCCTTTGTGACAAGCTAATGAAATTTCAGCAAATTAATTTACACTTCATGGGAACTCCTCCATCTAATCCAAGTTGCTTGGCAGCTCTTTACGGACAACTGCGATCACTTTTCTTTTCCTTGCATAGCTGTATTTGATGTGTACACAGCTTGTTTACGTATGCAGATAAATAGAGACGCATTGCTTTGGGATGTAGAAAGTTGCAATGAAAAGTGTTCTATCTTGGACTTGGTAAATCAGTGGTATAATTAAAAGCTGTGTCTCTTCTGGTCTTTGGTGTTTTGAATGTTTTCTGCAGTCACTGATTTCTGTCTATAGATTTTTGGAATTCTGATTACAGCATATGTCACATAATGTAGAAAAGTAACGTCCTGTCTAAAGGAGTTTGCTAGATAGAGTGTCTTTCTTTTTTTACCTCTGTGATGTAGCATATGTATGTGCTGAATAACTTGTTTGGGGCTTTTTTTTTGATTGATGCAGACTTCCTGCTTGTTATTTGTCCCTTTTCAGTAATGAATTGTATAATTTTCAAAATTGAGTATGAAACTTCTAATTCATACCAGTTTCATGGTACACTATGTTAAGTTGGTAGT
This sequence comes from Corvus brachyrhynchos, assembly GCF_000691975.1. Lineage (NCBI taxonomy): Eukaryota > Metazoa > Chordata > Aves > Passeriformes > Corvidae > Corvus > Corvus brachyrhynchos. The sequence goes on along the minus strand of NW_008239304.1, from coordinate 1,912,342 downwards.
AGTTAGAGTTCTGTGGATGGATGTTACTTGGTTAGTGAATGTTTTACGGAGACTTTTTACATTCCTTTGTTATTTGATGCAATTTTGTATTGTTTTACTCCAAGATTTTGTAGCTAGTTTTGGGAAAATGAAAAATAAAGCCAGCTCATTAGCTTTCCACTATTGTAGTCCACAGAACATAGAGTTCTAGGTTAAAATCTTAAATTTTTGTTGGATTTTTTCTTTTAAGCTTCTTTAGGCATGCCTAGTTAAAAAGTTTCAGGTATAGTAGAAGAGAGGTTGCAGTTATGTGAGTCACTGAATATGTTCAGTTTGACTGTGCTTACCTAATGCTAGTAAGGTTGAATTTTCATTTGAAATCAGATCTTTGATGTACCAGGGTTTGTGGCCCCATCAAGTACCTTTGCTTATTGCCAGTATACAGGTTCAGGAATCAGTTACAGTACTGTAAAATAAAGATGCTAAGCATTTTCTAAGTGCCACAACAACACAGATTGCTTTGTAAGAGCAACATTGTGAGTGTAAACAGGAAACTCATTGGTTTGGTTTGGCATGAAAAGCCCATTTGCTGTTTGGACAGTCTGAGTGACTGAGCAGCATATATAATAATTTTTCTACAGAAGTTAGTGTCCGTAGAACCTGGGTCTGTCTTACAGAAAGCATTAATTGTAGCTAGAGTTAAGGATTTTTCACACTGCTTAGTTCTTCTCTTGCTATTTGGAGTGGGACTTTGAGAGTAAGAACAATGAAGAGGCTGGTCACTTATGTACATCATGCTTTTCAAAACATTGAGTGAATATACAGAACTACCCAAATTTTCTCAGTCACCCATGTCTTATGCTGCTGCTAGGGAAAGCCTGGATAATTACAGTAGTCATTGTGTGGTCTTCCTGTCAGAGGAGAACTAGGAGCCGTGTGAAACAGTGAGTGAGTTCCTGGTAGAAGTGCAGAGAGAAGCTCTTACTACACAGGCAGCAAAGGCATTAAGAGACTGGGGTGATGGTTGCTGCATTCTACCACTGATCTGTGTGGGCACTAGGTCAAAAGTTCCCCAAACTAATTCTGCCCTCACTTCAGAGCTTGTTGGAAATATTCTAGAGTATTTCTCAACTAAATAAAACAATATTCACAAAACCGGAAAACATCTTCATGTTTTCTTTAGGGGAGATTATTGTTAGCCTCCGTGAACGTCACTAGTGTTAGTCACCAACTTACTACTTCCACGGGAATTCTATCTATTCCTCTACACCTTTGGTAATAGGGATACCGAAATTGCTTGGAGTAAAGATGTAGTTTCATGTGCAAATCTTCTTCTCCCCAAGATGAAGGTGAACTGAATAAGAAGTGTCAGCACTGGAGATTAGACAGAAGTATTAACTTTATTTTTTAACTCTTTCTTTCCAGATGTACCAAACTTTGCCATCAGAAGCCCTTGGATCTGAAAGATGATAACACCGAAATTCACTGTCCTATTACAGTAAATCCATGGCACATGAAGAAAGCTTTTAAAGTTATGAATGAATTAAGAAGGTATTACTTCACCATATACATCTGCCTGGAGTCCATAGTTCATTTTTACTTTCATTTGCACTTATGAAGTTAATAATAGTAGTCTGGTTATTAAGAACATACAATGTGAGAAGTATAGCTGATGAGAAGGATTAAATATACAATAAAGTGATAGCTGAATGATAGCCATGTGATGATAGCTGTAATGTATGCAGTATATTTTTGCACCTGATAAGTTAGTCAAAACTAGTTTTATGAGATTTGAAAAATACGTACAGATTGTATTTAAGGAGTTACAGCTACTGATCGTGTCTTGTACGTAGTTGATCCTGGATAGATGAAAAGTGACTCTGGTTGGGCCTTAGGCTCTTTGTGTGCATGTTGTTGATTTTCTTGGTAGGCTGTGAACCAGAAAAATGCTAAAATTTTCTAGTCTGGAGACATAGGTCACAGTATAAACCAACTGACTGTACATTTTCTTAGTTATCATTTACCTGCCCCCTGGGAGAAATTGATGAACTCCCAAATCAAATGTTGAAAGTAACTTTTCTCAATAAAGTTTTCTAAGACCTTGAGGGATACTACCATCGGTTTCAGGAAAACTGGGAGGTTGGTTCTGATGGTGTTCTTAGCATCCATATTGATTTATATTTTACATATGAGTAGGTGAAGTGATGTTGGAAACTGTGACAGCTGGTAATTAGAGCTCACAACTGAGCTCTGGAAATCAGGACTCACAGCTATCACTGACAGTAATTCAGTGCTATAACTAACAGCAACAATGGAGAAATTAAATAAAAATACTTCTCTAGCAGAGACAGTACTGGAGGCTGTGAAAATCCTGTAGTTCTTTGTTATTTCCTGTATAAAATTAAAAATTGGAGAGGCTTCACCAAAAAGAAACACAGCAACTGATACCCTTTTAAAGTATGCCTCTGCCTTTGATCTTCTGTGTTCTATATAGGTAAACCTTTATGTGCTGCATGGACTGACACTTGTTGTTTCACCTAAGTTATGCCCTTGGCTTTTTCAAGTGTCCCAGTAAGCAGATATGGTGTCTCAAGGAGCATAACAAAGCCTGGCTAGAGTCGGTAGCAATGAATTCCTGAGGATGAGCAAGAGTTTACATGGAGAAAGTTTCCCAGAATGAATCTTGTGATAGTTTTGGAAGGCAAAAACCTTACCTGCATTTTGCTGTGTTGCAAGTAAAAGATTTGCCGTCTTCCAGCAGAGTGCATTTTTGAAGCCCATGGATTATTTTCAGAATATACTTTAGTTTCCATGGTTACCTAAATTCAAATTGCTGTAGAAGCAATTTGAGTAATTTTGCCTTGCATGTATAAATACTTAAAGTTTGAGCAGGAGCTGCGCCATATAACCTTAACTAGTTCTCATTTAATAAGGTGGTCAATGCAAGAATGTTTACTATTTGAGATGAGTACAGCTTTTAAGATGTTAAGTGGTAATTAGATAAAATTATAAACATTTCTAGTTGCATTCATTTGTTTGAAATAATAAGCAGAAATATCTTTAAAATGTTTCAGACTTCATTGCTCTAAACAGAGATCTAATATTAAGTAAGTAAATGATATTTTTGATTTAGAAACAACTTTAAAAATGTAGCCAATCTCAGTTCTTTTCATTAGTGTAGCACAAACAGGTATTTGGCAGGGGTATGCTCTCCAAGAAGTGAATAGCTAGTGAAAAAATCATTTGCTTAAGCATTTAAATACACTTGGTTTTGAATGCTTAATTCTGTGTGTTTATATTAAATTTTGGGCTGCTGTCAAGTTGCCTGGCTCTAGTAGCTCATTAAGGAGTTTTTATGTGCCTTCAAATTTTGACAATTTTGAGCAATTTTGTCCTTTGTATTTTTTGTCATTTCATTGCTCACCATCACCTCAACACTGAGTAGAGAACTCATTAGGATAGCTAATTAATTCTTGACATATGACAAAATTACACTTTGATACCTATCTTTTCACTTTATTATAATTTGCTTTTATCACAATGGAATTTGATGTTACCTATATTTGTTAAAATTCTCATTCTTACAAACAAGACTTTACCAAAACCTTTTGAAGATGGAGGTAATGAACTTTCTCTGTATGAACCAATGAAGAATAGCCTGCAAGCTGGTAAACAGTTGCTCAGTTATTCTTAAATGCATACTTTCTTGCCCTTATTCCTCATTTTCTATACCACGATGATGTATCCCTCACAGCTCTGCTCATTCAGTCACTCTATACAAGCAAATTTGTACAATACCACTTCAGAACACAACCTTTTCTACAATAAATTGATGCTCCCTCATGAAATGAAGGTGCTGAGTTCCTGTGGAAGCCACAAGATGCTTGCAGCAGAGTACATGATTAAGTTTATAAGCTCTTATCTTCAGTAGTTTCTTTAGCTTGTCAGCTTTTAGTAATGCAGAGCATATTCATGCAGTTCCAGACTAGAGATGTTACTAGGTCTACATATGTGCAATATAATTAGTTAACCCTAGCTGTGCATTGATGTAATTCTGTTGCTTCTGGCTTCATTGTTATCTTTAGTATTTGTGTGTAACTAAGTATAAAAGTTTTTGTTCCTGTTGTCAGGATAGGTGCAGGTGTGTGATAAAGTTGGGTATCCGATACTCTTTTATGTGTAGTTTTCTGTTTCCATTTTTTTTAAATAAATGTAATGGTTGTTTCAAGGTCCTGTGAACTGTGTGTTTCATCTGGTATGGTCATTACCTTATATTGTACATATTTTTTGATAATAACCATATTGCAGGCTAAACTTAGGAGATTTAGATAGTTGCTGTAGATATTAAAAGTTGAAAGCAGAAAGATAATGTTATGCCAGGATTGCAATATGACCCCAAAGGTTAGCTGTGGCCACCAAAATTGTTGGTGTGTGACCTCCACAAAGCCACCTTACTTGAGTCTGGGCTCATAAAAATTGAATGATTGCAGAACTGAGAGATCACAGAGTTTTCTTTTGAACTGAGGTGAATATCTGAGCAGTTTGCCTGGGAGCTCTAGTTCTGTCCAAGCAAAATGCAACTGCTTGCCTGTCTTTGATACAACTCAGTGTGGTAGTTGCAAACTATCTAAAAATCTTTAATATGTATTCAGGAAAGGTAAAAATAGAAATCACTGGATTGGTGTATGGCTCTAGCTCCATCCCTAAGGAATATGTTCTGTTACATCATACTTTTCCCTCTTTCCTCTGTTGCAGTGGCTCTGAGTTTTGTGGATTGCATACCACCTCCGCAGGGACAGTGCTAGCATGAGCAGGAAATAAAAGGCAACTGTAACTATGGCTATTTAGATGCTGTGAAATTGCAGCCTTTTGATGTTGTGGTGTGTTTTCTTTTTTTTCTCCCCCTCTCTTCTTTCAGTCTAGAAAATTGGATTATAAAGAGTACACGTTATTTAAGTGTGTACTTAAGTGGAAGAGGTATGGCCAATAGCTGTAAACTGCATTAGAAACACCTGTGTTAGGAATGGTTATAAATGAGATGTTACTTTACTGCAACTGAACACGGAGGAAATATGTATTACAGTCACAAAGGACAAGAATGCAAATGAATGTAATGAAGATACAAAGTCAGGCAAGATATGAAGTTAACCATAATAAATTCTAAACTGCTCAGTCTGGAAAAAATAATTGCTATTGTGTGCATGGGCTGAATATGAAAAATACTTGGAAAACAGTAAATATAGAAAAGATCGAGTAGTGGATTTGAACAATTAAGTAGGCATGAGTTTCCAGTGTAATGTGACACAGACATCTCAGTTGAAGTTTGGATTCTTTGTTGTCTGTAAAGCCTTATTTCTTATGTAATTTTTTTTAGTGCTTATGTTTATTAAATTCTGGGTTTTTTCTATCATAGTTGTTCAAAGGGGCCCAGACTTGCAGAGAAAATATTTATAAATTGGGCTGATACAAATAATGGTTATTCAATGCAGAAAACTTCTGTGTAATGAATCACAATTCAGTTGTTTGATTTTGAGATAATTTTGTGTACCCAAGCACCATCCGTAATCTGATTGAGTAATAGCCATGTGGTTGTGTAGCACATTTAAAAACAATGCTTCATCAACATTGTCTACCTGCTTCTTTTGATGGCATGGGAAAAGAAATAGTGTGTGATATGATATACTTTTCTGTTGTAGTTCACTTACGTGAAATTGCCTTCTCTGATATTTCTAAATAGTCAAAACTTGCTGTGTGATGTGACGATAGTAGCTGAAGACATGGAAATTGCAGCGCATAGAGTTGTGTTAGCCGCCTGCAGCCCCTACTTCCATGCCATGTTTACAGGTACCAAATGCTTCAATACTTACTATGTTGTAATCCAGTCTAACTGTATAAAGCATAAAATTTCATGACTTTTGCTTTTTAGGATCTAATTTGATTTTTAGATAAGCCAATAGGAACATCTGGGGTTCTTAATGATTTTTTTTTTTTTTTTTTTTTGCAGTCTAAGGACATACTGTCAACTTAGTCTTTGTTAGCATGATGAATGCTTTAAAAAGTCTCCTTAATTAACAAATTAGATGTTAACTAAGCCAGGAATAGACAAGTTGATATACCCTTTAAGTCTCTAGTGAGAAGGTTAAAATAACTTTCATGTGAATTTTGGAGTAAATTTTGTCCTTTAACAACTATTTGCTGCTACGTTCTTCAGACCATGAGTGCTCTAGGCTGTTAGTAGATATGAAAGCTTTCTGTGGCTTTGGCAGCCTGTAGCTGGAGTGCATGTTTCAGTATTTTTAGGGTAATTCTCCATGACATGTACTCTGCATCATTGCCACTACTGTTCTGTACAGGCTTGATTCTACTTCTGCTCACTCCATGCTGGCCAAGTTACTGCTTTACTGCTAGAGCAGGAGTGCTGAGGGCTTGCAAGGCTAAGATAGGTTCATGGGAGCCTCCAGCTGAAATTCATATGCTGTGGGTTTAATTCCATCGTGGTTACAAATCACATTGAAATAATATGAAATTCAGTGTCAAAGTAAGAATGCTGCTAAATGCATGTTAAAATTAACTTCTGAGGTTTTGTGTATTCCTCCTCAAATCTCGTGCCAGCTTTGTAGTTATTGTCAACTGTTGAAATTCAAAGACTTCTCGGTAATGAATTGCTTCTGACCACCAGCTCAGATGGAGGTAGAAATGTGACTCTTGGCCTGCCCATATGCAAACAGATTGGTGTTTTAATAATTTTAATTGTATGCAACAAGATGGATGAAATTTGAAATACTGTTGTGTTCTGTGGAAGGAACTGATAATTCTTGATTTTATATTTTGACATAATCCTGGCTAGAAGTGGAGTCACACAACAATGCTTTGAAGTTGCTTGTAAAATTAAGTATCTCTTTCTCAAGTAGTTCTTTAAGTTTGCATTTGTGGTTGAGACAAACATTCTGGGTGACTGATAAATTCCTTCTTAATTTTTACTGCTGTCTACAAAATTAGAATGAAAAAAGCTGCTTCTACAGTTCCTTTTCATCACCTTAGTAGCAGAGAAATGCAAGCCTCTTATATTAGTTCTGTATTAAAGATTAACTGTTGTTGACTATCACACTGAATATAGTCTTTACTCAGAGTATAGCTTTTTATTATGCTTTCTGTGATTAAGACATTTCTGCTTGCCCTGACTGCCCTTTCTGTGGAGATGTTTATTACCCATTCAGAGTGCCAGGGCAGCAGTGTCTGTAGCTGCTCTCCAGATAGAATTACTGGAATATTCTCTTCCCTTGCTTCAGTCCCTTTTAAAATTTTTAACTTCTTATATGTTCTTAAATGTAGGTGTTCTTTAGCCCCAGTGGTGCAGGAAGTGGGAATGCTCACTTGAGTAATGGGTGTGAAGTGTTTAAGTAACATATCTGTGGCAAGGTTTGTGTAGTTAGTAAACCAAATTGGTGGGAGCTTAAATAGAATTCATCTGTGGCTTTAGGAGTTACCCACAGATTTTATACTAGGCTTATAGGTTGCTTACAGCACAGCCTAGCTGTGGTATTGGTGCATTTCAGCCATTCCCCACACAAAAAATCCTGAAGTTCATTGTAACTGTTCTCTCCGTGAAGCCCGGAATTCACACTTCTTAGGTGGATTTTTATTCTCATCCAGTAATCTGCAAGTTCAAATAAGCAAATTTCATCCCTTAACCAGCCACAACCAAAAGAAAAAGTATCTTCCTCCATCCAGAATAAAACACGGACTGAAAAGACAGTAAAAAAATTGCACTCGTATGCTTTAGGGTTACTTCTTGACTAGAAATTAGAAGCTTATATTTAGATATGTATTTGCAGGTTGATTCTATCATTCTCTGAGTCATTAAGTATTACTGCAATGCAGGCTGGGAAATGGCATTAACTGGGTTCAAACTCTCTGCCTGTTTTTTTTTCCCTTTTCCCCATTTGTACTTGTAATGGTAGCCCTAATGGGGAGAGGGGGGAAGAAAGTCCCTGCCGTTTAATCTATGTTACTAGGAATATTTCTTCTTATACAGTGGAATTATTTAGAAATATGGTTTAAATCTACTTAAATGTTTAGGGGAATTGATTATAAAACATCAGAGAAGTGACTCTTCAGTGGCTATAAGGCCTGACTTCAGACATGGGTGACCTGAGTTTAATTTTCTTTTCTGCAATGGCAGTTATCCTTAGGGATTTACCTGCTCTCCTCGCTTCCATTCTCCATTTGTAAAATCCTTGGGTAAAAAAAAAGAAGAAAAAAGCCTTCTTTTCATTACTTTGTGAGGAACCACAGAAGCTTTTTAGGTAGCCCCTTTAGTATCTTCAACTCAGCTGATGCTTTGCTGCTGCTTGGGAGGTTGGATCAGCTCAGTGCTTTCTTTCTGTTCACAGTATGCTTTCCTGTCATTCAGAACTCTGTGGAGATGTGGTGGTGCTGCTTCCTAGTCATAAACTGAGTTCTTCAGCAGGTTGAATTCTAGACTGAGACTGCCTACTGAGTGCATCTATGGTTTCCTCTATATGATCTATCAAACAGATATGAATTGATCTAGAGTGGTGTAAGATTGCATGTCTGTTTCACGTGAAAGTTGGAAGCAAGTATTTTTGGTGTTATTTTTGGTGGGTGGTTTGTTGTTGTTGTTGTTTGGGTGTGGGGCTTTTTGTTTTGGGTTTTTTTTCTTGTTTAGAGTTTTTTATTTTTATATTCTGGGCTTGGTTTTTAAACAGAGAAGGTGCCTATCCATGACTCTAAAAGCCTTGACACAAAATCTGAAAACAAACCTAATGTGCTTGCAGAATATCAAAATCTGCTTTCCCACACACACAGTTTTCCCAAAGGACCACCTCCACAGCAGCTTGCATAATAAATAAGTAGCAGCTTACATGCTCTGAAGATCAATAGGTTTAATCTGTGTCAAACTAGAAGCAGAAACTTGGAATACAGAGCTCTGCAGGGAATGTACTGCAGTCATCCTTCAAAGGTGTAGGGGAATGTCTCAGAAGTGCAGGTGAAAGAAGAAAGTTCTGTGGGGACTGGATTTTGCTGGTTTTTATGTGGCTAGATGGTCTTTTGAACTTCCTGTCACTTAAAGGGTTGATTTGCAATGCCATGCTTTACCCTTCAGCTCAAAAAAAAGGCACGAATAAAGGCATGGTAAGAGATTTCCTCAGTGATGATCCCTTTGCTGAAAGCACTGGGTAAAATGCATTGTTTGACACCAACCCTAGAGACCTGAGGGTAACAAACAGTGAAAATGTGTATGACTTCATAAGAAAATACCAGCAGTGGTTAGCATGTTCTTGTTCACTTCTCCATCTTGTCTTTCTTGTTGTATACATTAAATTTATTATATCACTGATGCCTATGCCTAAGGGAAAGAAATAATATCCAACATAGAAGAATAAGAAACTAATGTATTCAGAGATTGGGATATATTCTTCCAAAGTCAAATTTTATATATCTTCCAACACAACTTTAGTAGTTCATGTTTTGTTTCTCAGTGGGTCGGTGCAGAAGGGTTTAAAGATCTGGGATGACCTGATCTGGAAGTCATGAAGAACGTTATAGCCATTACTTCAAAATATATATTTGGATAATTATTTCAGCCATAAAGAAGATACTGCACTTTGAGAAACATCATATTTTGGAAGGTGGAAGTTACTTTGCAGGCCTTTCTATGAAGATTGGTTGTGGCATATGGCCAACATGTCAGCCTCCACAAAATGAGATCCAGCAAGTTTTCCCTTGCTTACCATTTTATCTTAGCTTGAGTTTGAGCTGTTAAATTGGATCTGTAAAAGAGGTGAAGTTGCTAAGGGAATAATAAATAGGCAAGCAAAGAAATATGTATGTTAATTCTTCTGTGGGGATATAACTTTTCTTATTTAAAGAAATTTACTCCAGACCATGTTTGGTATGCTCCTTCAATTCAGAAATTAATAAAGCTAGAGTATTTTAATAGCTTGCTTTCCCAGAAAAATTTTTGTATACATTTGAAGTGTCTTATTTAGGTCTGGTAACAATATTTTCCTGATACTGTACACTGGAAAAAATAGGTCACCTGCACTAAAAGTATTAACCAAGGTAGCATTTGCATGATGGTAACAACAAAATCTTCCTTTCTCACTGGAAGAAGGAGGGAAAGAAAGAAATTAAATTATTATTATGGAAGTTTTTCTACTGTCACAACTGTTCATACACAAAATTTCTGCTGCTATTAAACTTCTACATTTGTGCTGTATTTCTGTCTTATTTACTTGACTAATAAACTGTATTTGTAGGTGAGATGAGTGAAAGCCGAGCAAAAAAAGTTCGAATAAAGGAAGTTGATGGCTGGACTCTAAGGATGCTTATTGATTATATTTACACTGCTGAAATTCAAGTTACAGAAGAAAATGTGCAGGTAAGAGTAAGAATATTTTCTGCAACAAATGAGATGCAATGTGCAGAGTCATTTATTTTGTCACTGTGGTTCAACTCCAACATGGGAAATCTCATCTGCAAACCGGAATTTTTTCAGACCTTGTGCTTACAAAGCAAGTAGTCATGCTGTTTAAATTCTGGGTCAAATTCAAAGACAATTCACATAAATGAAGAGTTAGTTGACTTTAATGGGTTTTGCAACCAAACCTTATGTAATGCAATAAAATAGATGGTCTACTCTGCCTAAAGTTAATGCTGTCAGCCACCTCTGTACCACCCCTTCTCTAATACTTGTGTGCAATTTACATAAACAACATAGACTTATTCCTAAATGTGAAACCATGTTGTTCAATTAAGCTGTCCTGTTTATTTTCTTTCCTTTTAGCCTACACAATAAAGTACTTTTTCCTGCTCAATCTCTGTAACTTGCCAGTGACCAACTGTGCAGAAATTTTTAGCTACTGCCTTTTTTTTTTTTTTTAATTAAAGCAACCAATATCTATCATGAAGGTTTTGTCCATCCCACACAGAGCTAATCAGTTTTTCCAACTGGCTGTACCTTTAGATGAAGCTTCAATTAGAATAAAACAAACACAAGCTTCGAAAACATAGCTTCCTGCATTTAATATTTTCTGAATCCAGATGGACTTAAGATGGGCAGAGTAGATTTTCCTTCCAGTATCTTTTGAGATTTGTTGTAGAGGTTTGGTAAGTTTAAAACTAGTCGCATAAAGGGTGATACATTTATTTCTTGTGTTTTTCCTTCATACTCGTATGCTCTTTCTACTCTTGCCCAATGCCAAATAACTGGTTATTAGCAGTTATTTTGCTGCTTTAGCAGGGTGCCAAAACCATGTTGCTGTATTTGGCATTGAAAACTTCTGTTGCAATTATGTATTGTCAAATTAGTTGCTTTTACTGGACGTTAGGCTGAAATTAATAGCTTTTTATTGGCTGCTGAATCTGCTTGTTTTAGCCATGCTTGATTGAATATTTCTCAAAATGAGAAATACTGCCATCTAGGAACAAAATATCCTACTACTAAGCCTTCCATATTTTAGGTCATACCATAAGTCATTTAATTCTACAAGATTAATTTCTTGTCTTTCTTAAGGACTTGTTTCTTAAGGATCCTTGTTTTTAAAGAATTGTTCTGGTCTGATGATGAATGTACAGAGTGAAAAAAATGACTGAAATTCTGTTGTATTTTACCAGTTTGGTGGTTGCCCAAATCTCTGTATTGCTGTGGAAGACCTTGAGCAAATCCAGAACTGTTAGAGATTCCCTAACTGACCTCTTGCTGCTCGATCATGCTGGCTTTTCGTCCTTAAAGTAGAATATTCTGTCTTGCTGACAGAGCTTAATGGCCCTAATCTTGTACATTTGATCCATAACATCAGAAGGGACTTAACAAGCAGCCCTGCTGTATTTTGGCTGTAGGTGTTGCCTAGGAGGAAGCATTATCACCCATCCTTGGCAATGCTGACTCTTCAGTGTTAATGGGGAGGAAAAGTCTTATATTTCTTCCTCATACAGGAGTTGCTGAAGGCCAGAAATCCACAGGTTTAACGCTCGTGAGCCTGATAACGGCTTTAATTTTCATGGCTACTGGTTATCTGTCTGAAAATAGATATCTGATGATGTTGGGAATGTTAGTATAAATAATACGGCTTGGTGAGTGATATTACAAGTTTGTGGTTACTTGAGTACTGAGAAGAAAGTTGGGCTTCTAAGTTGGGTTTGGATTTTTTTCCAATATAGCTGCAATTTAATGTTGATGGTGAATATACTTGTAATATGACTGGTATTGAATGTCATAGTGGATTCAGTTCATAAACTGGGCGGAAACACCAATTAAGTGTTGTGGTTTTGGGTCAAAATATCCATTACTTACTCATTTCCCCTCCGTGAGATAAGAATTAGGAGAAAGCAAAGCAGGCACAAAACTTAAGCAGTTGCAGTACAAAGAAAGAGTTTTATTACTAATAGAATTAAAAGTAAAGAGAAATAACAAGAAATTAAAACAAACCCCCTCCCCCTTTTGAGCACTTTCCTCCTTTTACCCAACTCGCACAAAGGATAACAGAACATGGGATTTTAGTCAGTGTTGCAGTTCTTGATAAGTCTCTGGCATATGCTTAAGGAAAAATGGGTTTTCTTCTTCAGCTGCACATGGTTCCCAAACTGCCACCAACAGCAGACCTGTCCTGAAAGAAACAATCTGCTGTGGTGTAAAACATCTCCCGCATGAAAAATCTCACAGTTCCTTCACACTGCCAAACACGGGCCATCACATGGGGTTATTAATCTTTTTAAGGATGAGTTACTTTGGCCTGAACACAAAGGCTTTCTTCGCCACAAATCTCTAAAAGCCTCTCAATGCTTCTATATAGCCTGGCATAGACACTCTTCACAATTTTCACGGGCCGCACATGAATTCTCCACCCCCCTGTGTACTCCAAATGGATTAAAGAGACAAACAGTTTGTGATATTACAGTTTCTTACCATGGCATGCAAGAAGGTTTTTAAGCTACTCACGAGAATCGCGGTACCGCCCTCTTTTCTCCCGTCGCCATGCTCAGCTCCGTCTCACGGGACTCACTTCTCTTTCTCTCTGACTCTGAAGCCGCCGTGTTGAAGGGTGTTCTTGTTCAGGTTTTACGTTGGGGAAAGCCTCGCTCCCTGTGTGCTGCTGGCTGCGTGGTGTCCTCTTCAGTTCAGTGCGAAGTGTGCTGGCTCCAGACAGGAGGCTCCGCCAGCTCCCGTTGGCTCCGTGTGGAGAGGAGAGGGACCCGCCGGTCCCAGGGAGCCGTGCTGGATGGGTTTAGCTGTGTGGCAGCCCTTGGTTTTAGCTGCCTGCGGCTCTGGGATAGTTCCCCCACCCAGCGGCGGAGGCTCCAAGGCCCCCTCCACCTTCCAGGAGGCAAGCTGGGACAAAAGGCAATTCCCGCCTTTCCGTGTGGTTTAAATATGTAAATTGTGAGAAGTGTTAATGCAGGGTTTGGTGCTCAAGGCACCAACTCTGGCGTGCCCCAGGTCAGAGGGAGTCCAGCTGCGTTACTTCTGCCCGTCACAGAAGCGACTTCGGCATCAGGAAAAGAGCTGCTGGCTGGGCTAGCTTCCACCTTCCAGGAGGCAAGCTGGGACAAAAGGCAATTCCCGCCTTTCCGTGTGGTTTAAATATGTAAATTGTGAGAAGTGTTAATGCAGGGTTTGGTGCTCAAGGCACCAACTCTGGCGTGCCCCAGGTCAGAGGGAGTCCAGCTGCGTTACTTCTGCCCGTCACAGAAGCGACTTCGGCATCAGGAAAAGAGCTGCTGGCTGGGCTAGCTAGCTGGCTTCTTGGCAGAGGGAACACGGCAGGATCCCATGGGATCGGTTCATGTTAGCTTGGAGACAAAGGAAGAGAGAAGAGAGTCTGTTCTGGTCTGGCTCCTAACAGGTTTATTGTTAGAAGTTTCACAACCTGAACAAGCTGGAATCCGATGTGATGGGATGGCTCCTCGGAGCCTTGTCCTCAGTTTTGAAAACCGCGGTGAAAGGGGAAAACAACCAATGAGTTACAAGCCAAGGGAGGATACAATTTAACAAGAACCACTGGGGGAAACTGAGAGGTGGGAGTTACAACAGAGACCCAGTGAACAACCGAGTAACCGGGAATTTTCTCAACCCGGGGGAGGCGGCTTGGACCCGGGCACCGCCCAGGGGTGATGCGGCTTAGGTTTCTGAGCCACCCCTCGACCCACCCTCTGAGTCTGCCTCTTCGGGAAACTGGATCCAGGGGATGGGCTGGGATTGATTGGCATCTCGCTGCCTCAGCCCCACAGTGGGCTAGGTCACACCAACAAAGCATCATTAGTCTACAAGACTGTCCATCAACTCAGGTTCAACGCACTACAAGTGTGAACTTTTTCCTACTTTGTCACTTTCATTCTTTTTGCATATTATTACTAGATATGTAGTGTTCATGGGCATTACAGCAGAAATAAACACTACGGATAAAAATAAATATGCTAATGCAACTTCTTTTCCTTAAGTTTGAAAGCCAAGATGCAAAAACTGTGACTTTCTGGAAACCTAGAAACCTACTGCAGATTGTCAGGCCTTAGTTAAAAATATGTTCTCTCCATAAGCATGTTGCATGCTCTTGAGATTAATTCTAGCTCTGTTTCTTGTCTATATGACCTAGAAGGTATTCTGAAATTTTGGTAGTGTTTAGGAATTTATCTTGTAGGAATACAGAACCATGAAAAGCTAAGATGCCATGTAATTTTGTCTTACATTATTTTATATTTGGAGTAGTGTGCTGAACTGGAGTGTCAGGTTCTAGGTAACTGGTTATGATTCTTATTCGGATACCCTTTATGGAATTTCAAGTGTATAATTCCATCTCTTGAGGTTTTACATAGTAAGAATAGGTATTGAATTAGATTCTAATAAGTGATACAGTGTTTGAAGAGGATGTGCAAGCTTCATGTTTAAATAATGTAGAATTCCTAAGTAGTTCTTGGTATTAAAATAGCTGCATTGTATATTTATGAAAACTAATTATAAAGGAATACATAATCCTAGCCCAGCTCATGGGTCTTTCTCAAGGGGCAGGTTAAGGCTGAGCTTCTTTCCTAGAATCTTACTTGATCTAGATGTGGACAGGAGAGTGCTTCCTGTCTGTGCCTTTTTAGCTTCTCAGTGAGAGCTGTACATCTTTTTCTTCCCACTGTCCTGTTCTCACTTATGTATGTTTTTGTGCAGGTGTGAAGGCAGAAAAATCAGGTGTAAGTCAGTGATTGAGGAGAAAACCACATTCATTTAGCCCTTAAACTATCAACACGGGAGGCCCTCGTCACTGGCTGTTACCACTACATTAGTTAAATACAAAAGAACATTTGTTCTTTTCTTCAGTTCTTGGTTCAATAGGTTCTTCCCAGCCTGCAACAATAAGACAGCTGGTATATGAATGTGTACATTCTTTTAGTGCTTGTCCTTCATTTAGAACAAGTTATTTTATAATTCATCTCTAGTGGCACTCACTTTGCATAATGCCATGCCAGTGTTTCTGCTGTATTTACATTTAAGTCACATTTTTCTGCATTCTTAAGTCTTTGCTCTTCCCTTTTCTTTTTTTTTAAATTTTTTTTTCGTTTTTTTTTTGTTAGGAATGAAATTAAATGTCAGACTTAATGCAATATCTCATTCTTCATATTTTAAGAAGGGAACACCCAACTTAATGTTTTCAGAAGGCAAATCAGCTTTCTTGCATATCAAATCTTTTTGATATCCATATAGGTATTAACTACATGCAGTGCACAATGTGGGAGAGTTGGTTACTATAAGAGGCTCATGCGTGAGTAACTCTCCCACGCTATGCGTATGCGTTGCAGCCCCTTTTTAGTCAGCTGTACACCTCGGGCCTCTCCTGAGCACAAATACATTGCAGGAGAAATTCCTGCAGTTGTTGGTGGGCTGTGGATTTGTTATGGGCTTTAGAGGTCAGCCTGATACAGGCTGAATGGAATGTGATTTGAATAAACACACATTAGTTGATTGAGTTCCTTTCTGATTCCCTGCTACAGTTCTCTGTTCCTTTAATTGTGCTGATGCAGCTATTTGCTGGACTGTTTTATAAAGCAGATCACTGAACTTAGAAAAAACATCCAACAGCATAACACTCAGTATCTCCACTTCCACCCTGCATGGGTTTTTGGGGTTTTTTTGAGTTATTCTTAACTTGGATCATGGCCCTGTCAGTTGTTTTCACCCAATTCTTGGGGTTAATGTATTGAAGTGTAGGAACATGCACCTATGTTGGGAGTAGATGTTTCCCTGCAGCCTGGGGAAAGCATTACATGTAGCTTCACTTTGCTGCTACTGCTATCTTGCTTTTGAACAAGATGAGTGCATGAGAGATAGTAGAAGAGAAAATCACAAAAAATTGTATTTTGACAATTGTATAACTCTGTCCTAGCATATTTTTTCCTTTAAAGAATTTTGTTAGGTACAACAAACATGAATTCCAGAATCCTGAATAGGGTTGTTTCCAAAGATGTATCATTTTTTGTGCTCATTTTCTGAAATTATTCAAGAGCAACGCTTGCATAGTAATAAGCATATTATGAACAGTTATATGTGTGGATTTTTTCTTTGTAACTCTTACTGTTCACTCAGATTGCCATAAAAAGTACAACAGAGATGCTTCTATTTGTATGGTGTCATGGGGTGTGGGCATAAGAGTTGACAGCACATTTGATTTAAGGTGCTGTCAAAACAAGGTCCAAAAAAGCAGCTGATTTCCCCAAGAAATCCTCAAAAAAGATCCTCATGTTGTTCCAGCTATTTAGTAAGGTAGACATTCTACAATACCATGTTTGGTAGTACAGGCGTTGACTATTCATGCCACACCTCATCACCTCTAAGGTCTACTGGTTGATCAACTTTGCAGGTTTTTGGATCCTGAAAAATCCTCTAGGTTGAAAATGAGCAGATACTTCACACCAAAACCCAGAGAAGTCCCACAGCTTAAGAAAACAGATGTGTGCTTTTTACGATGGTCAGCTTCTGAATTATATATATACACAAGCATAGTGTCATGCCATAAGTTGGACTGAGGGTATGTTAAAGGAGCACAAAGAAGAAGGAATGTGATGTTACAGGGAATAGCATAAAAGATAATTGCTACTGCACTCTGTAAAGTGGAACGGTGACTGAATGTATCTAGACGTGGCAGAACATATTTAATCTAACAGTGGAAACTTTTATTATAATCCTTAGGTGGTTTATTCCAGTTGCTTTAATAGTTTTTCTAGTTCAAAAAGTAGGTAGTATCTGACTTAAATGTTCCTGGTTTATATTAGACTAATTAAGGGTACTTCCTTCTGTCATCTTGTAGAGCAACTTGTTGCTGGTTTTGCTGTAACAATCTTATGTATTGAATGACTGTTCTTATTCATGTACTGACATTTTTTTTCTTTAGTCTAAACATCATAGACTTTGGAGGCAGTAGTTTCTAAATCTTTTACCATTCTTAATGCTTTTCTAGACTCTTTCCATTTTACCTATATCTACATATTTAATATGCAGTGGCCAAAATTGGTCCATCAAGGCCTTTTTACTGCAGACAAGAGTGAAACTATTATCTTGTGAATAAAAAATACAGTGTTTGATTCTTTGTCATTGATTTTCCAGTAACACAACACTGATTGTAGTAGTCGCTATATGTTTACGCTGGTAGGGAGGGTAAGAATGACAACGTGGAAGTAGTCATCATACAGTGGGAGAAAGAAATTGTGGCATCTCTTCGTTTTGGTAAAAGCCATTTTGAGGGATTTGTTGCTTTAAGTATTTATGCTTATTAGCATAATACTTCTAATGAACCAAAACTGCAACCAGTGGAAGTCATTATCTGATTTAATAGTAGCTGAGTGTCTTTCAGGAATTTTAGTGGGCAACACTCCAAGTTCACACCAGGAATTATCTGTTAGGAAGAGATGCCAATTTACAGGTCTGTTTCCAGAGTACAACCACATGTTAAAATTGGTTTTAATAAAAAAAATTTTACAATTTTACAATTTTTACAAAAAAAGTATTTTTGTTTTGGAGAAATGTTCAATTATATTTTAAAATTCACCAATAACAGAAAAAAATGGCCTACTGAAAATCTTTAAAATTATATCTGATTTAGGGGTGGGAGGGCAGGAGAGAAGAAGGATGTGTACATGTCATTTTAAAACTGAAAGAAAAATGTAGACTATCTATTGAAGAGAGCATTACACAAAATAGAATGCAACATAATGAACAGTCCAGACTTGTGTATGTTGAGGAGGACAAAATCCTCCAACAAACCAACAAGTAGATACTACTTTCAATAAAATGTAATAAAACTATGTATGATCAATAAGATGAAGTCCATGTAAACATAGGTTCTGCATTTATCATGCCTAATCTTCACTGGATACTAATTTAAAGGCAAAAATAAAATTCTGTGCAGCATGAAACATTCTTTATTTGTTCTTCTGCTAAGCACTAGAATAAACTCAGATAAAAATATTCAGAATAAATTGTTGTATTGTACTTAGAATTGGTGTGCTTTTGATGAACCCCATGCAGTTTTATGTGGATGGAAATACGAAATAACCTGTTCAGGCACTACCAGTTTGTTCTGAAACTTGTATTACCAGAATGTCAGATTTAGTAGTGGAGTTGTTTTTTTCCTCATGCTTGTCTCATGATAGTCTCAGATTCCCTCTTTCAGTACCCTTTCCACTAAGGGTCAGGTACACCAGTTTACAGGACTTCAGTTAAAAAGGGAGTTCAGGATCATGATGGAATATCCATTTTAACAACTTAATATTGCACATCAACTGAACAACAGCAGCTAGCTGTGTGTGCTTTTAGCTTGAAGAAAATACAGAATGACTTAATACAGGCCAGTTTATAAGACTCTTTACTTAATACTTGCCACAGTATTTGAGCACTTATGTGATCAAATTAATAGAGCTTACAGTCCAGTAATCTTCAGAGCCATACTAACTTTGTATCTGAGCTGAGAATCAGAATACTCCTAGGAATAATTGTGATGCTTGTGAAGCTTTATCCTTGAAAACAAGTGTTTTGTGTATATGAAGAGGTGACCAAGTGTCTTTATATGAGTTAGCAACACTGTGATGTGTGATGAGCATAAAGCATGTGTTTTGGAACTAGTTTCATATCTAACTTGGAGTGTTTTTCAAGAGTTTGTGAGGCCTGCCAATAAAGTACATCTTTGAACACTACAGAACTTCTCTTTTCCCTTATTGGATCACAAAATGTCCCTCTCCGTTCAAAGGGGTATATCCAAAGGAGTATATTTTCTTTACGAATATAGGAAGGTTTGTGTTAATTGGGGTAGATTTTTCCTTTTTAGAATCCAAGACTGACTTTACAAAGGTTCTTTACAAATGTATGATTGGGCATTGTAAGAGGAGGGAGTTGAATTCAGTACTTGAACAGAGACATGCATTCTGTGTCCTGGAAGTGTGCCTGCTGCTGTGTAAGTGGGTGGAAGAGATAAAAGAAATATTTATTCAACTGAACTGAATCCTGTGAAGCTTTCACTGAATCTTATAGTGCAGTAGGTTCTGTTTCAAATATAAAATACATATTTCATATATGAAACTGGTTGGAGAGAAGGTAGTGCTGAAATTGCTTCTACAGGAATTGGCTGTTCTCCTTCAGAGAACCTAAGAAAGAGATGTGTGGAAAAAAATGCCACACTTAGAAACCTAAATGGGGCAGGAAGGGAATAAGTCTGATATTGATACATTGCTAGATGTGCCTAGCCACCTCTTTTTTAAAAACCTTTTGGTAGTCAGGGAAAGTGAAATAGCTTAAATAAAAGTATATCTTGAGAAGAGTGAGTTATAGGTAGGCTGGATCTAGGCAATTACATCCTTATTGGTCATGATTAACACCCTACATGTCACCAAGAGACCAACAGATACTTAATATAGGTCCAGTACCTCCCCAGTCGTGCACTCTACTGAAATGCAGGGCTCCTAAAGAAGAGTTTATTCTAAATTAGCAGCAATTGCTGAATGGTTTTCAAATATTTGATGATGTTCTAGACAGTGCAGTTTGGTGATGGCAGCACAGGTCATGATAGCTAGAAGCAGTCAGAGCATTCTAGCAGATTCAAGTAACTTAATAAAACTATTACTGCTGTACCACAGGTTAATGTTGGCATGTCTGAAGTTTGCTGACTGGTTCTTGATAAAGGCCTTTTATTTACTTGCATTTGCCTCTATTTACTAACCACAGTTTCCTGATGAAAGCATTTAAAAAGCATCACTATATTATTTATTAATTGAATACAGTTTCGAGGTATGTTTTAAGCCAGTGGGTCATTATGGCTGTCCCTGTCCTGTTCCCCTCTCCCCACTGGTTCTTTGTACAGATTTCCTCTTGCATCTCCACAGTGCCTAGACAGTCACTTCATCTTTGTTTAGCTTCCAAAGTCTTCCCTGCAGTACATGACTGCTTACATGTTTGGTGCTAGACACAGAGTATTGGACCATGTGAATATTCCTCTGAGCTCGTTTATTGCTAAAGTCTGCGTGCTTCTAAAGAACAATGCAGTTAGGTCAGATAATACCAATCCTATTGAAGATAACAGTGATACTTATTTTGTTATGGTTTTTCTTTTTCTTTCTAGAGATTTTTTTTTTTAAATAAATAAGTGTATGTTGTTTCTCTTACTGCCCCTAAAAAAGTGGAGCAATATTGCACTGATTTCCCTGTCAATAGCGGCAGTAGATTTTTTCAGAAAATGAAAATAGCTTTGACTTTAATGTAAAGTTTTTTGATAGCATCTTTAGAGGTGAAATCTGTGAATTTATATTTCCTGTGACTTAACTTGCCAGAAACTCTCAGCAAAGTATCCCAGTGCAGCACATGTTCTTTTAGACAGACTGGTAGGCCAAATCTTCATAGAACTGTACAGCTATCTTTTAAGCTGTTCACATAGTTTTATTTTTCTGAGCTGATACTGAATTCTGATTCCCAAATAATCTCCTATAAACTTCACATTTTGGACAGATTTGGCTTCCTGCCTTCAATATATCATGAGTAAGGTGCTAGTTACTGAGCCCTGAGGTGACAGGTTACAATCCTGCTTGTTTCTGAGATAATTAAAATATATGTCATGGCCTTTGATTCCCTTATCTTCCATATCCTGGCTTTTTCTAGACTCAGATTAATCGTGAAACCACCATATTTCCATCATCATATTTCATTTTACCATCACTTTTGCCTTGCCTTCATGAAAATGTAAAATGTTCTGTCCGTAAACTCACTTTTTTCTTTCTTAATAGGTTTCAGGCAACTGCACAAGGTCTTGAAAGCATTTTCTTTTCCAAAAAATGTTTTATGTAGTCGAGCTATTAGATTTTCAAAAACTATTGGTGGTTGGTGATCTTATTTCCCTGATGCAGATATTATTAAAGCGTTAGGAGGCGATGGAGTTCTTTATTGGATCATCTTATAGAGCCTTAAAAATAAACAAGCCTTTGGCCTGTCTGCTCGTCTCCATGATGGCTGCTGTGGCATAGATACATAGATTATGAAAGCTTTGGCAAATTCTGAAGTTGTATTCAGAGTCATTCAGGTTAAAATGTTTTGTAAAACTGGTTCATCCTAATGACTTCATGATTAAAACAGGATTAACTCGTGTTTTTTAAATTCTGATGTGTGTTGAAACCACTCTTTACATGGTAATCCAAACTTTCACTTTTATGACAGCGCAGTTCTAATAATATTAGGGGCTTGCTGACACTGCAGAGAAGTACTTAAATCCAAGCTGACATGAGTTTCATTATGAACCCTATTCATAGAAACGTGTTTAAGTCTTACTGGGCAAGAACTTAGTGTTGGACTAAACAGCTTTATAGTGTGTTCTTTGACTGTGTGCTGAAAGACTACCACTGTGTTTTGCTATTGTATGTATTTTATACTGAAGGCTTCAAGGAGCCATCTGGTTACCTCCTTTTGACCTATTTTTGTGTTTATGACAACAGCTTTGAAAATTTTAATAATATGAGGGCACAACTAATATGTGGCATAGCTGGAGGAGAGACAGTGGCACACTTCTTGAATTTATATGCATTGTAAGACATGTCAGGCAACAGTAAATGATCTCATTTTTCCAGTGAAATAATCTTAGTAGGCATTCTTCATTTGCTTATATGTGCCTGCCTGT
>NW_008239304.1:1860043-1890051 GCF_000691975.1 Corvus brachyrhynchos | reverse complement strand
TAGGGAAATTTAATTTTTTGTTCTCTGACACTTTTTAAATGCATTTAAAATGTATTTTTCTCTATTTTTTTCAGAGGATATCTTTTGTGCTTTTAGCTGTTATATATGTGCGAAGTAGAACTGCCTGTTTTTTTGGAGCACAATATTATTATGTGCACTGCAGAACAGCTATGGTTGTTATATTGTCATTCCCCCTTCTATGTTTGTTTTCAACTGAGAAACTGGTGTTTTCATGTGGCTGAAGATGTATTCCAAAGCCTCACACTTATTTGATAGATGCTTGATGCTCTCTTAAAGGATTTCTGTTTCTGGTTTGGCTTGCTTGGTGGTATGTGACAGGAGGAAATCACACTGTGTGCTCAGCATGAGGAAAGCATTAAGGGTTGCTGAAACTGGTAGCCTGATAACAACTAGGTGGCTGCATCTCCATATCTCCAGGCTCCAGCCTGGTAGTGAGGCTGAGCATGTCTTTGCAGTAGGTACATGCACAATCACTTGAGAACCCTACTGCCAGCCCCACAGATCAGTGGAGGCAGAAACACTCTCTTGATGTCTCTATTCTCTCTTGGGCTGGGCTGTCTTCCTAAAGAGTCTCTTGGACATGTCTATTCAATATCGTTCGTATTGTTAAGCCAAACTGAATAAATATAATTCATACTACTTCATTTAGGGATAAAATTCTTTCCTATGTGCTCCCCTGGGTTATAGAGGACAGTGAAGTTCATGAGGTAAGTAGCAAAAGGAGCTTGCAGAGAAAGCAACTGCTGTGTCTGAGAAGCTGGAGCTGTGGTTAAGGTAGAGGGAAAAATGGTGGCAGGAGAAGCAGATGTTGCACAGATATGGCAAATACTCTCTCCTGAGGTATTCACATTTTTATGTTACTGCCTTTTTTTCTTTCCCTTCTGCAGATATCTTACTGCTGTTTCTCTCTGACCTCCAGATTATGCTTTTAAGGTTTTTTTTTTTTGGCTGGCTGAATGGGGATCCCAGAACTTTGTTCATAAAGAAAATTGAGTAGTCAGAAGGGTATGAGCCTTGTAAGAATGACAAGATACCTGAATGGACATTTGAGCTGTTGTACACTGGCTTGTAGGTGCCAAAGAGAAATACATAAGGGAGAAACAGAACTGAGAATGAGCACCAGAGAGAAAATTAATCTAAAATGTGGGTCAAAAGGTATGAGGAGTGAATTAAAATTGTCCCAAGGCTGTAAAAGACTCTCTCGGACTATCAAGTGCCAGCGTGTGTAGGAGGCAGAGAGTCATACATCTTCCAGAGAGAGACTGTTGTCTTGTGGACTGAATCACAGATTCTCCCTGTCTCAAAATCTTTGTACCTTCAGAAAATGTTTGGGTGTTCTGGTTTTCGTGTTTTGGTTTGTTTTTTTTGTGGGAGGGGGAATGTGGGCTGAGGTTTATGAAACCACTTGTTTCTGCTTATTTGGAAGAGAGACTTGTGGGCAAAGGCGGTGAAGAGGCTTGGAGCTTGGCTATGTCAGCATGGTCTAAGCAAGAGCCAAGGAATGAATCAGAAACTCTTGGAGGAGGTGATGGGGTGAGAGAGAAGTGGGGTTGAGGCAGGAGTGTATTACAGAAGAGATACTGATCTGTAATCCTGCACTTCAGAAGCATGTGATTCTGATTACTGTGGGCGCTGAATGGGAAGTCACCGAGGGATTTAAACAGGCATGTTTAATTTAAATGATAAAAAGAATAAAACACTTTTACTCAGCACTGCAGCTCTAAATATAACATCTGTTCGTTTCCTGCATATTGTTTCTTTAATGAGTGATTTAGGAGAGCGTGTGGGCTGTCAGAGACATGCACGAGAAAGTTGCCAAAAACTAATTAAGGTAGAAAGTCCCAGTTACGCCAAGGGACTGTGCAAGGTGCATCCTCTTACAGATCAAGGGTAGGCTTAGAGAAAGGGTCAAAAGATGAAGCGCAAAAGCAAATGAATAAAAACATCCAATCACTAGAGCAAATAGGATTTTATAGACATATTTGTAAAAATAATCCTTGCATACCCACAGAAAAAAAGCTTTTTAAGTGATGTGGCTGAGACCGTATGAAAATGTTATGTTCTCTAGCAGGCTATTCCTTGGAATTTCAGCTCATGTTTTAGTAAATCACCACAAAGTCATTAGTGATCCTGAGCATTACAGAGACTATCAAGGATTTGGTTTTTGTTAGTGGCAGGTGAGATAAGGAAAGTTCAAACTCCCATATGTTTCAGAATTCTGTTTATGAGTTGTGCATAGCTACTAAAATCCTCCTGTAATTCTTTGAGTGGTCCAGAAATAACCATATCAAAGGCTTTTGAAAGTCAAGTTGGTTATAGTCCCTCCTAATTGTCACATGATGAGCAATAAATAGATCAAAAGTCCCTAGGGAGGAATGGAACAAATAGGAATAAATAGTTGGGTTTCACTGTATCAAAGTGATTGTAATGTGTCACAGGCTTCCAAAGGACATACTTCCTTTAGTTTTGAAAAGTAGGTAGCAAAAGATGTAGGTGATGAACTGGTTTAAGGATTTTTTTTCAAGATTGGACAAAAATAGAAAATCTCACTGCTTTCTAGCTAAGCTAGATGTCAGGCTAGCATGATCACAGACCAAAATTAATGTTGGAAAGTGTAAAGTAATGCATGAAAAGAAAAAAAATTGAATTACTCCTACATACGGCTATGTTTTACATTAACAGCTTTTTCTAGTATAGAATAACATACTGTAGTCACCTTAGAAAAACTTCTGCTATTGTAAAATAGTGTCTTTCAAAAGGAGCATAAAAAATGGCACAGAAGTATCTCTATGTCATTGTATAAATCTGCATTACCACCTGTTATCACTGTTGGATGGTCTAAAATATGACAGGAATAGCATGCTTTGGGGAAAGGCTTAAAGCCATTAAAGGCATGGAAAAGCTATCATTTGAGAGAGGAAGGGAGTTCAGGCCTTCTCTAGGCTGACTGAGAGTTGACTAAAACAGGACTCTTATTTTTCTTCCAGTGTCTGTCTGTTTCAAAGACTCCACATACACTTGTAAAGGGTAAAAGGGTGAGTTACTAACTTATGCTGAAAGATAATACGCTTTTCTTTAGAGTACCTAAAGAGAAGTGCAAAAACATGTATGTGCATCCATGTAGTTGTTATTGTTTAGGGTGGGTGCCTAAATGAGTAGAACACATTGCTGCAAAATGCATGAGTGCAAGCTGCCTAGGATGCCCAAGGTGAGCTGTGCTGCTTTCTAGCTGTGCTGGTTGGTTTGGAAATGATTACCTGTGTTACCATTAGACAGACTGTGTTTCAAAGCAGGTATTTGCACCTCGTAAGGTTTACCTCCCTAATTAGGTGAGGC
Source organism: Corvus brachyrhynchos (assembly GCF_000691975.1). Classification (NCBI taxonomy): domain Eukaryota; kingdom Metazoa; phylum Chordata; class Aves; order Passeriformes; family Corvidae; genus Corvus; species Corvus brachyrhynchos. Next base: position 1,886,694 of record NW_008239304.1, on the reverse strand, counting down.
CATATGAGGCCCAGATCTGGGTTGAATTCACCTGTTCTACTTTTCTCCATCCTAGGTTTCCTTTTCCCCTTTTCCTCAGAAAAGGGGAAGACAGGGGAAGGGGCGGTGCTGGTGGAAGCAGAGCACTGCTCTGAAGCTTCGTTTCAGTAAATACTGGGATTAGCCGCATACTGGGGAAGGATGGAGGACATAACAGATTCTGTCTTAAACCAGATGCCAAAATTGCTTCCAGTGTGACTCAGACTGTGGAGGAGATCCCTAGCTGCTTGTAGCAGAGCTAGACAAAAACTGTTCTAACAAAGGCAAGTTTTTTGCCGTTTCCTTCTGCAGAAGGAAACTGAGATTTCTTTTTTTCTTGTGTAGTTGACTAGGGAGATGTGTTGTTTTTTCTTTTTAGAAGGCCTGGATTTTACCTATTATTTGAACATTTTTCTGGAAAACTGTGAAGTTCTAGACTAGCCTGGAAAATACTTTTAACTCTTCGTTTTATGGGCCAGCTAGGATTGGGATTCCATTGAGAGGTATTACAGCCACAAGCTCTTAAGTATGGTGTGGCCTAAAAGAGTTTACAGACTTGAATAGACTATTTGTCCAGAGAACTTGTGGCTGCCCTATCCTTGGAGGTGTTCAAGGCGAGGTTGAATGGGGCTCTGAGCAATTGGGTCTAATTGAAGGTGTCCCTTCCTGTGGCAGGGGGGTTGGAATTAGGTGATCTTAAAGGTCCCTTTCAACCCAGGCCATTCTATGATTTAAAAAAAAAAAGGAAAAAAAAGAGTATCAGATCTGATGACCATTGGGTAGATAAGTAATCAGGACTGACATCACAAGTTTTCTGATTCTAAAACCTGATGCCTTCATCTTGCCTTGCTAGGATGTGGTTGCCCTTTAGCTAAACATTAATAATTAAGGTGTGTAAGGTGTGTACAAACATTTGTACAACTTTTCTGAGTCTTTAAAATCATCACAGTGCTAGGCTGTGCTAGAGATGCTTCCATGCCAAGTTGGATGAAAGCAGCTACTTTTGTCTCAGGTGCGACCTTTACCGTAGGCATCCACATCTCTCTTTCTCTGTATGACCATAAAGCTGCCAGTGGCAAAACCTGAAAAGTAGCCCTTGCCAACTTAAAGTGCAGTGTTCATTTGCTGAAATGAATGCTTGTCCACCTCCCTGCAATTCCAGGTGCTTATTATGAGTAAATGAAGTCCCTTAAAGAGACTCCACGGTTGACCTCTCTTACTTGCAAGTAGGTTCAGGAGTATGCTGTGACACATAAGATGAAATTTTGGAAGCTGAATAAAGGCTTCCTTGAAAATGCTTCTCTTTTCTTGATATTGGTTGTACTTTAAATCATGAAATGTATGTACTAAACCTTCATCTGCAAGAAAAATCAAATGGGAAGCTGTAGATGCTATTTACTTTGCGAATTTTGACTCTACATACCTTTTTTTAAGCATTTTTAAGCATTTTTAAGCATTTTTAAGATTTTTCTAAGCACAACATCTAGATTAAAGTATTTATGAAATTTGTCACTGAGGCTAATGCCTTTTTTTTTTTTTTTTGAGGAAATCCTGTGACATTTCTAGAATATAATTATGGTCTGTTGTAGGAAACTGAATAATAAGTAAAAGATTATCTTGATAACCTACAAAAACATAATTATAATGGTAAAAGCTTGAAGTAATCAAATGTGGTTTGAGTCCACTGAAGGACTATTTACTGCATATTAGATTTTAATCTTGACATAATTTTTGTATTGAAGATAAGCACCATGCACAGAAATAATTTCTACTTCATTCTATTTCTGTTGTCCTTAGGTCTTGGTTTTGTATTACTTTAAGACTTGGTAGTATAGATGCATCTTCTGGACCAGAGAATGAAATAATAGAGCAAGCAGAGGTTCACAATCTGCTATCCCAGTTATGCTGCTGTTTGTTTCCTGCCAAGGTTTAGGATTTTGCAAATGGCATTTCAAGCCCTCTCTTTTAAATTGCCAGAAAATGCTCAGTTATGCTAGGAGAACAAACCTTGTTTGTTAGAAGTCAGTCTGTAATGTACAAAAAACCCCAGCAAACCAACAATTCTTTCCTTCCCCACTCCCTCTCCCCACCTCTTCAAAGGTTTTTTGTATACTTTAGGAAACAGGGAACGAACATTTTTAGTCTTATGTCAGCCCTTTGCATCTTCAGTTTTGGGCAATCTTTTACAAATGTTCCTGTCCTAGTAGCCTTTAGTATACCCTAAGTCCCTGTGTGTCAGTGGGGGCGGAGGCTGAGGGTGGCCTGGTGCTGGAGGTGTGAGATTCTGCAGTTCAGTCCTGTGGCTGAAGCTCACTGGAAGCGCAGAGCGTCAGCTGATGCAGCGGTTCTTTATGTGGGTCAGCCTTTACGGGAAGAGAGCAGACCGTGTAGTGCGAGTTATGTTATCCTGCCTACTTCATCTTTTCAGCTTCTTCTAATCCTTTTGCAGGGTAGCTATGTATATTATTTGACAGGGTAGCACTTCAGCTGCCATAATTAAAGAACAAATTGTCCAGTTCCTGAATGACACAATATCAGAAGTGGCTTTGTTCAGACTCGAGTTAGTCTTGTTTAAATTATGCTGTCCCTAAGAAAATATGAAGGTGTTTTTATGCAGCTGTGTAATCTTCTAAAGACTGAATTAATTAAAGTATGATGAAGGATTCTGAGCTTTCATTTTAGATTACTTACTATATACATACTTAAATTCAGTGGCCAAACTTCAAATCAAGAACCTTGTTCCTATCAAATCAAAATGTCTACAATTTTTTTCACTGAAAGAAAAATCTAAAATTCTGACTAAAATTATTTTAGGTTCAAGATGTTTTACTCCAAGTGAGAGAATGTTTCATTTCTGTTGCCAGTATCTTCTAAGAGAAGAAAGGGATTTGAAAGGCTAAGCTTCTGACTGTTAACAAAAATAACCATCAGACTAGGAAATCAATCTGTCTCTCTTGTTTGAAAGCTTATGCCAAAATGCACTTTAATGTGGTGGTTAAGGCACTGTTCTGGTAGAGAAGATGTAGGAGAACCCTGAAGCCAAGCAAGACTGCATGGTTCTCCCTTATAGACCAGATGGACATCACTCAATATAGTGTAGTACTTGAATAAATGGCTCTTCTGTTATTTCATTTGCTTCATGAATCTTGTTTCTGCACATCAGCAATCACTAACTACATCCCAAATCCCTCTCAAAACTTCTACACCTATCCCCTACAAAAAAACCCCAAGAAAAATCCATAAAACCCACCTCTGTACCTAAAGTTTTAATTAACAATTTGTAGTTCATTCAGACTAATCTTCCAAGGTGGTATCTCTTCAAAAGCTACTTTTTGAGCGTATTGGTTACTTCCTATCAATTGCATGTCACTAAGTGAAGTGAACTCTTAAGTACACTTAAGATTATGATGCAAGTTAAAAAGCAGATATGTAAACCAGTTACTTTTTCCTTATATACTCCATTTTAATCTGTCACACTGATTTCCAAGTTGGGAGCTGCTTAGTATTTTGTAGATCATGTCAATCATTTAAAATACTGCATTTTCATGATTATTTAATTATTTTCTACTGAAGTGGTGCTCTACCAATTTGTATCTAGTACAGAGGGAATGTGAAGTAATAGGACTGTTTCGTGATTAGCAGGCTGATTCCTTCCTGTGAAAGTTCGAAACTGCCATCTGCACCTGATTTTTTTTTTTATGGGGCTCATTAAGCTAAAGGAAAAATTAATACATCCCTGTCTTCATTGTGCAATAGCCTTGAGGATGTTAAGATATCCAGAAGGTATCCTTCATAATGTGCATGTCATCATGTTCTAAACTTGCAGGTCATGCACATCTTTAACTCCAGTGCACCCTCTTAGTTTTGTATTTTAACACTGGAACACTGCACTTAGCATGCACATGTTGTTCATACAGAAATTCAGGCAGGGTTGACGTTTCCAAAATTGAAACTTCCATATTTTATCCCACAGATGCCTTAAAATATTTGTGTCTATTTTAGTGTTTTTGTATGCATACTCCCAAATAGCATAATTTCAATGCCATGCTGAATGATTTCACTAGAATTTAGACTACACTTCAGTTGCAAACCACCGTTTTAATTACAGCACAGATGCATGTAGATGTGAGTAAAAAAATAAGATAATTTGGATTATCTTTAACCACTATGTTAATTTCTTCTTCCCTATGCTATGATAATGTAAACAGCAAATTAAGGAGCTTATTTTGCTGAAATAGTTATCTAAAAGAAATAAATGTTAAACGTTAATCTATTTCCTCAAGTTTTTTTTATTACAGGCATTAACATAACTGCTGTTCTCTGAAATTTATTTCATTTTAATGTCATATCTGAAAATATGCAATATCTGTGACTAGCAAGGATGTAACTTGCTGTTCTGTGTGCTTCTATGTTGTAGTGTGTTTGGATTCTCATGCATCTGCTTTCCTAGATTAGTGTCTTTCCTAATGTTACAGATCTATTTTCTTTCTGTGCAGTAAAGAATGGAATTTTCCTATTTTAGACAGCACATTATTCAATTCTCTTGGCATATGCTGCTCTCATTTTTATTGGCTTATTTGCTTGAAAAGTGCTTCAGTGTTCTGAGAAATTTTTGGGTTTATATTGTGGGATCTTGTTTTCAAAACATTTCCAAAAAATACGATCTTTCACTACTTTCCTATTGACATTATACTGATCTTAATGTGATTTTGGTGGGTATCAATTTGAATTTGAGCAAATATTCCTGGCAGAAATTTTAAGAGGGTTACAAGAAATTTAAAAGTAGTAGAGATGAAAATATTGTCTTAAGCATCTTCATATGTCAGGTATCACAATATGGTCTGTCTAGGAGAACCTAATGGTACAAAAAGGAGTACAAAGAAGACAGCTTGGACAGATATAAAATTACTGGATAAAATTTATTCAAATTAACAGGCAGAAAGCTTTAATCAGTTTAAATTTTACTTTTCACTGAGCTTTTTAAAAGCAGGTTGAGAGGCCTGTTCACTGAATTTTTAATATCTTTCAGGAATGGAGATTCTGCAGCTGGGTGGGGCAACCTGTTCTGGGGCTTAACCAGCCTCATGATTTAAAAAATACCCAGGAAAACACAACACAAAAAAGAAAAATCAACCTAACTCCTTTTCTTCCAGTCAGATTTTCCTATGTTCCTACTTTTCCTTGTCCTACTGCTACTCATTTTCAAGAGCAGTCTGGCTCACTCTTCTCTAACCTCACATTAGGTAGCTGTGGACTGTAGTAAAGTCTCCCTTTTTTTCTTTCATGGCTGAACAAACTCAGTTTTCTTAGCTTCTCCTTTTATTATCACATGCTCCAACCTTCTGATGATCTTGGTGGCTCCTTCCACTGGACTTGTTCCCCCATTCTCAACTAGCAGGAGAGTTACTAAAACCTTGTGTGTTCAAGAAGTGCTACCAATCAAGGGGCTGTGCCTGTCAGGTCATCTAGCAGCCTCCAGGCAGGATGAACACCCTTGCCTGGTATGGAGGCACTCCAGGGCAGCTGCTCTGACCAGCTTCTTCTGGATAGTCCATGAGGGGGGTTTAAAATGTTTGCCATGAAATTTGCTGTTTTGAAGATACTTGGTACTATGTAGTGTTATGTTTTGATTTAGTAGAGACATACTCCAATATGCTGAAATCACAACACAAGCATGATATAGCAGTTGAAATACACATTTAGATCACTGTGAAGAAGTGATTCCCATTACTGATCTTCATATGCCCACTGTCAGGATGGTGGGCATCTCTAGTTCACCAGGAAGGAGTGTGTGGGCTAAAGCCCTCTCGAGCCTATTGCTCTCTTGAGAGCTCCTTCTGTTGGTTTTTCAGTTTTACACTTTTGTGGGACTGAGCCGTGTCACGTACGTACTTCTCCCCCTACTGGCCTGGCTAGCTGGGAAGACCTTACGTGCTACTAATTATTTTAGAAGAGGCTGTTTGCATAACCTGATGACTTACTATACAGCCATATATCTAAAGCAAAAGTCACCCTCCATTCCTCCTCCTGTGGAGATAAGTTCGGTTTTCTTTATACAGCTAGATGCTCATTCTTGTATTTCTTCTCCGAGTTCATTACCCTTGCCCATCTCCTCTGAGCCTTCTTTCCTTGTAGAGGTTTGTTCATCAGTCAGGCAGGCTGGATCTCTTTGGGACTGTTGTAAATGTGTTCCTTGTGAGCTGATGGGCCTGTGAGCACCTGGAGAGGTGCCTGCCTGTACCAGCTGCTCCTCACCTCTGAGCTCAACACATGTTTCGCTCATGTGAGGTGAATGTGTCTAGCTGAACAAAAATGAATAGAGTCATAATGCTGTCAGGAAAAAAAGAGGGAGAAAACCTGCAGGCATCATTAATACCCTCAGCCCTGACATACTCCTGGCAGGTACATGAAGGGCTACAAGAGAGACCAGCAGCCTCAGATACAGGTTGATGATCTAGTTGAGTTATTGAGAAGGGCTTGATTCTACTCCAGTAAAAACACGGAGCCGAGTTCCGGGCCTTAAGTGGATCTGTCCTGACTATGCACGTGACCTTGCAGGTAGATTTTAAAACAAATATTTGCACTTGGTCACAGTCCTTTGTGTTTCAGTGGGGTTGGAAAAATGTATTTGGCGTGGTGGGTGCAGAGAGCTTTGGGAATAGGCATGTCACTGCAGGAAGGAGAACCAAAAGGAAATAACCAGGGAAGAGGCTTCATAGGCTCGTAAGGGTTAAATCATTTGGTCTAGGAAATCTAGCAGTCATTCTGAGATTCATCACCACAATTTTGACACAAAGAAAGAGAACACGTAATATCTTATTTGCCATCTGTAATAATAATCTGTTCAGTGTTCTTTGATTTAAAAAAAAATAATTGCCATGATAAGAAAACATTTTCATAGAACGAGCAATCAGAGATTTTTTTTTCCACCTCTGCATTTCTTGCAGTACAAAGCAGTATGCGCATTACAGTATTTTTGATCTTTAAAGGAAAGTTATGATACCCTCTACTGGCTATTTTTGGAAATAAATCTGAGCTAAAACTGACCAGTTTCAAGTCTGCAGCAGTTAAACTTAATCTGTACTGCAATTTTAATGTAGTCTTTTTTTTTTTCTTTTCTTTTGTTTTTTTTTTTTCTTATGGATTTGTGGGGAGTTTGGGTTGTTTTGGTATTTTTCCCCCTTTAGTTCTGTCCCTGGCTTCAGCAGAGTGAATCTGACTGTGATGGTACTGTATTTTTGAACGGAGGTTGTTACGGCTTCCGGACCAACAGTTCTATAGGTACAAATGAAAATAGCTAGATGTTATCACAGCTCTTGTTGCCTAGTAACCAAAGCCCAATGTGTAATTCAACGAGATAAATTTGATGCACTTTGCCTTTTCCTTTCTAGCAGCAGAATATAAAATACATTTAGATTTAAATGTTTTGTTTTCTGATAACTAAAATGTATTGAAATCTCTAACTTTGCAAGCTCAGTTACAGTAATCTAAGAACTGGTGTAAATTTCCCATAATGAAGAGTGATCTGGTTCCTGTATCATTTCTGTACTGTTCATTTAAGTATGCCAGTGTGACTGTGCATACAAATATTAAATTATTTTCTCCGTGCCATTCTCATTTCACCTTTCCATTTTGTATTCTGATTTGATGATGATTTTACATATTTTTCTACTAGATCCGTTTATGCAGTCAAGGACTGTTCTCAGAATTATTTGCTCAACTATACTGATAACATGCCTAAAATTATCTAGGACTGTCCTTGAATTAGTTACTGAATTTTTGAGCAGATGTGAAATGTTTGCTTCATTGGGACAAGTTGTGTAAATAAATACTTGTAGTAGATTTCTAGAATTTATTTTTGCTATGTAAGTTAATAATTATATCTTATCATAGAATTAACTATCAAATGAATTTATCTACTCAATGTTATAACTAATCATACTCTAGTTCTGGTAATATAAATTGTATTGGTAATATTATCTTAACATTTACATAAACATATGCTAAAATAAAACGAGTTCACTGTACTATTTCAACCTTGTAATTAATAACCTTTAAGCTTACTAAATTTGTTTGAATTCTGTGACACTGACTTTTGTGCTTATTACATACAGATCTTCTCCACTTAGTTAGACTTACTTAATATTTTCAAGAATTATCTAAAATTTAAACTAATTTTTAAGTATTTTTCTTAGCAATAGTTTGTATATTTCACTGCAATCACATTTGCGTCTTTTTTTCATGTCTCTTTCATTAACAGTTGATATTCAAATCAAACTCTTGTTAAATGTATGCTCCTTCATTTTTTCCTGTCTATATTGATTGTCAGACATGCCTGAATGATCATTCTTCCAAGAAGGTCACAGACTTCTGTGGAAGCTGAATTCTGTCCTTACTGGAATCACTTGCATAAAGATGCTTATTTTTGATGCTAACAAAAAAAATGGTACAGTGTCCAGTGCTTGCATGCAAACAAGATTTGCATATTCTATCATGGTCTAGAAGCTTTCTTTTAAAGAATATCTAACATTGAAGGCTTGGAAATGAGATGTAACTATGAAATGCTGGGAAATGTAAGAAGCGAACTTGTGAATGAATATTGGGAAGAGTTTAATAAAGTGTGAGAGCTATAGTTTGTGGAATTATTTCCCCAGTGAACACAATGGTAGAGATGTTTCTTGTTATTTTAAATGGTATCTCTAGGGAGGTAAAATCATGCTCATGTTGGGTTTTAACTTCTTCAGTTGCATAATGCTGAAATCTTCCTCTCTGTTTTAGTCTTGTTTTTTTAATGGTTTATTTTATTATCTTAATATTGATGTTACTCTTGTATAAGCTCAGAATTGCATTGGGACATTAACCAGCTGCTGTTTCTCCTTCCAGGTACTGCTCCCAGCAGCTGGTCTCTTGCAACTACAGGATGTGAAAAGGACTTGCTGTGAATTTTTGGAATCCCAGCTTCATCCTATCAACTGCCTGGGGATTCGTGCTTTTGCTGACATGCATGCATGCTCAGATCTCTTGAGCAAGGCCAACACATATGCAGGCAAGTTATCATTAGCAGAGCACACAGCTTGGTATCTGTCTGTGTGGATGGGTTCTATTCCACTCAACCCCACCCAGAGGAACCCGAGTTTTATCCAGGATATTGCAGACATGTATCTCCTGATGAAAACTACATTTGATATGAATGTCTTCAAGAGAAATAAAATGTGCTGGCTGGACCACAGTTATATTTAAGCTGAATGGAGCATCATCTTCTCAGACTGTTCTGACTCTGCAGGGTCCAAGCCATTTCTAATCCAGAAAGAAGCTAGCTTCCTGTTTAAAATTTTGCACTGTCACTTAGGGTAGGAAATCAGGAGAGAAGAATTAAAATTCTGACAACTACCACAAGTCAAAGTATGTAGGAATTACATGGAGGAAGAAATAAGAAAAAGGCATTGGGAGGAAGGGTAGCCCCTGCACTACACTAGGGAAGAAGCAAGAAATGTAATGTTGGGTATTATGTTATCAACTTATCTTCTGGAAATCCTGCTCATCTAGCCCAAGACTTTAAATTTCTTACTATAAAGGGTACCTATAGTCCCATTCACTTGAATCTTGTATTTCATCTGTCTCTGTAGCTGAACTATTTTCATGCTTGGTACTAACCTTTTCTTTCCTCTGTAACCAAACCACCTCCAATTTCTGTAAAATTCCCCCCAAAAGCTTCCCTTATTGTCATCATATTCTTGGAGTACTGCCGGCCTGTATGACAAGCTGCCAGCTCAACTCCTACTGTGTATTTGCTTCATCTGTGGAGTGGATTTTTAAGCAATGCACACTCTGTTCTTACTCTTGAGATAAATATGCTGTGTATAGTCAGGGTGCACAGTCAGGTCCACTCTCTGCTCTGCCTTCCTTCATCCCTAGCACTCACAGGCTTAGAATAAGAGCAATACAAAAAAGAGAATTAAAAATTAAATGTTTGGATAAGGTTGTAGAAAAAAATATATATGACTGCATTGCTTTTCATAACTTTCCTAAAATGTACAGTGACCAATTAGCATCATTAACAATTAGTACAGAGTTAAAATTGAAGATTTTCCTGAAGTAGAGCGCTAAGTGCTTCAACTCAGGTCCAAATAATAGGTTTTTTATTGCCTTGAGTAAATTTAGCACTCAGAAAGGCATGGACTTTGATGAATGTTTTCAGGTGTCTTCATTCCTAGAAATTCTGTTTTCTGGTATAGATTTTCTTTTAAACTCACGGGAGATTATAGTATTTCTATCAAGAATGATTGATATATCAATTAAAAAAATTCAAAAGCTGCTCAGATTGTTTTTGAAAGTACTAGCTTTTGTAATGCATGCCTTACTCAAGAAGTTGTGATGTGTGCATGACTGAATGACTTTGTGATATTTCTATTCAGACATCTATGCCAAAAGTTTTAATTAAATCCTTTTGTCTTTGAGTAATACACTATCAAATCCAAAAATCTATTATATTTTTGACCTTTTGTGCAACAGGAAGCAAGATATACATTTATTAACTGGAGTTAATGTTCAGATATTTAATGTTTTAGGGAACACATTTTGATACAGCTGTTGTTTAATTTTGAGTTTTAAGTTATTTTTTCCAACTTCTGTCCTGACTGGGCCTTAGTCACTTCTAAACTAAACTTCTAAACTACTTCAGTTACTTCTAAGCAATCTTTGTTCAGTTTAGTAGCTGAAGCTAATATTTATATAGATTAGTTTCTAGAAATATAAATTCTAAGACCTTGGCAAGACCTTGAGTGCAGTATTGGTTAAATGGGTTTTGAGACTCCAAGAATTGTGTCCACCTGTTAACTCTCCTTCCCTGGGTCATTTTGTTCAGGCATCCTTTGCTGTGCTCAGAGAGTCTCTGCAAGCAGAATACAGGCAGTTGAAAAGAGGAGGGAAGCTGTTTGTTGGTCCTAGTTGGGACATAGAAGATGCTAGGCTGAGCACCAGAATGCTCAGTACTCCTCATAAAAGGATGCCGAGAGGAAGCATTGGCCCTCATTTCTCCTTGGAACTGGCTGATGATCAGTCTTGCTGAATTTCTGTCTCCTGACTCCCTGATTTTCTTTCATACAGTTCTGTACCTTTTCAGGTCAATGTTTTTCCTCTTGAATTTTCAGGCTACTTGCTGCCTGTATCTCAGCCATCACAGCTTCTTTTTATCCCCCGTTCTTATCTCAAATGGCTCTTTGTACTTTGTCACAGCTTTCTTACAACTGAAAAAAATTTTCTGAGAAGTCTGAGCCAAAAATACATGGCTGTGCCATTTCAGAGTTAGCTTTGTATCACAGGCATCTTAACTCCCAGAGCACACATTTTGGGATTAAGGCTCCAGAAATTAGAATGAGTACAGAAAAGGATTATTAGATTGAAAAAAGCAGTGAAAATATTTCCCTGCTAGAGAAAATGAAAAGTATTTTGATTTTTAACTTCTCCCAGTCTTTATTTTGTTACGCTTGCTATTTTAGATTTAGAAAAAAGAGGCAGGGAGATAGTTCTGCTAATAGACAATGATAATATAAAAACAAGTGGATGCAAATGGATCAGAAGTTATTAGAAAAGTGAAACTCTGGAACTTCCTTCCAGTGGGAATGAAAACGCAACTTCCATTAAAATTGGAGCTTCATATTCCTATGGTAGGTTGGTCCTTTGTAGCAGAGAGCAAGATTTCTAGGAGAGTTGTTTATATGCACCTGTGATTCCTATGGAGAGATCTGAAAATAGTGGACAATTGATACAGGTTACTTGGAATGTGCTTCTGTTGCAAATCAACTTGGAGATGCCACCTGTTCTTGTGATGTTCCAGAAAGCAATCCTGCTCTGGGTCTTGTTACACTTGCACAGTCAGAGACTGTACAGAGGAGGCCTCTCATCCTTGTTTTAAGAGGATTCCCAGCAAGAGTATGTGGCATGAGCACTGGTAGTCTGTCCTCAGTTTTAGTCTGGAATATGTCTTATGGAGCGTTAAAGGATGTTCACAAAAGAGCAATTTTTCCTGAGAAAGTGGTGCATTATATAGGTGTTGTAATGTTATGTACAACCTGAAGATAAATTTTTAAATCTTAAACTTTAAATGAAGAGGGGTGTGCCGTCTTGGACTAGAGAGACCTTTGCTCAGTGCGTATGTCCTGACACATTTCTTAGTTTTAACCAAAGAATAAAAATGTATTTCACTCACTGCATAGGGCAGTACAGGCTCTGGAAACTTTGGATGGCCTGTGGCAGAGGTGTCCTTTGAGGCTTGGCACAGTGAACCTTTTTGGCTTTCAGCATTGTGCTGAGATATTGAAGATTCTTTTGTTAGGGACTCCTAGTGTGTGTTGTGATACAGGAATTGCTGCATTGTATTGGACTGTGGGATAACAGCATGCTTGATTGTGGAGCTCTTAGTCTAAAACTTGAGCCCTGGAACTTGGAAGCATGCATGTCTTCTGTAGACTGTTCTTGTGTACGTCCGTATGCCTGGCATGGAAAGGATGTCATCGTCAGAATCGTTCCTACGATTCTATTCTGAGTAGCAACGTCTGTTGCTATGCTGCTGTTGCCTTGGCTGTTGTGAATTTCATGGTGTCCTAAAAACCAGTTATTTAAGCATAAAATTGACAAATAAATCAGATTTTTTTTAAAAAATGTGATTCTGCAGTTTTAGCTTCTGCTGGTTTTCCAACTAGCAGAGCTTGCATCTATCCCTCTGCAACAAAGCTGGGGTTCCTGTTTGACCTTAAAATAGGCTGTTAGCGAAGGCCTTTTGTCCCAAGCCAAAAAAAAAAATCACAATGTGACATTGTGAATTGAAGCAATGATTTCAAAAACCCTAATTCTTTCTAATACTTCTGTTTCATCTGCTTGAGAAACTGTCATTTTTTTTTTTTAAGTGACCATAAGGCTTGGATCTTTCAGAGCTCCCATGCTGTGCATTGCTCTAAAACAGTAGGTTATCCGTTCAGAAAGAACTGGAAACAGAAAGTGCTGGGATGCTGCAGCTGGTTTTGTAGCATTATCACCTTGAAAGGTGCAGGTACTCCATTTAGTTTTAAAAAAGATCATCATTTTTTTTGTAGAATACAAGTTGTTGGACTAAACCGACAAAAGACATGAAACTCGATATATTTGGTTGTGATATTTTGTTTCACACATGAATGTATGTTCAATTACTGTCACGAAAAGATCTAGGGAATATGAGCAGGTTTTCCCTTTTTCCATCTGTAGATTCTGGCACTGGTAAGCTGTGGCAGTTTTTTTGCCATACACCTTAATGTGGCTTTGGGAAGATCTGTTCTGACTGTAGATACATAAATGAGTGAAAAAGTGTTTGTGAATTAATCCATAAAGGTTTAAAGCATAAAAGGTCCTGTGCAGGTTTCAGATGTAGTTTTCCTTCCTACGTAATTGAAAAATATAAAGTTAATGTTAATATCTGTCTGGCCAGACTGTGTGCCTTTTGGATAGAAGAGGTGTCAAGTGCTTTTTGCTGCCTGTGCATGTATAATCCATAGCTCCAGACTCATAACAACAAATACCAAAAAGTGGTACATTTACAGCTGCCATTTTCTTTCTATGCTCTCCATGCTGGCATTGTTTATTGTACTTATAGACATTTTGTTACTAGCCCCTTTCGTGTTGTTAAAGACTTTTTAGTTTATCCCATCCTACTGGCACAGGGCACACAAGGACAGCTCTTTAGCTATTCAGATAGAAACTGACTCAGTTGCAAAAATGTGAAAATCTGTTTTTCATATGCAATTGGAACAGATATTTTAGAAATGTCCTAAAATGGATTTTTTTTTTTTTTTTTTTAAGACAGAGTTTAGTCTTGATAATAAAGAAGTAGGACTCTACTTGCTTAGGAAGCGGGAATTTAGAAGCCAAGCCTCTGCAGCTCCTAAGCCAGCTTGCTTCCAGGCTGCCAGACTCAGGAGCCAGCTGGCTTCAATTTCTGGGTAAAGAGGCAAGAAATGGGGCAGGATTCCAGTACAAATTTGTCAAAGTTGCATACTGTGTGGAAAATTCTGATTTGGGAAAAAATAATTATTTTATTCTCTCATGGAAACTTCCATCTGGGTAGTTCTCTCTTTGCTTCTCTAAGAGATGTTCATAAAGAAAGGAGTATGTTCCCCAATGCAATAAATAAAAAACAAGATCATTTGAGATTTTACAGGGGACAGATGCATGAAATATTTAAACATTTAATCATATGTTTGATGTTAGTATCTCCAGATTATCAAAGCTTTCAGGATGTGAGCAGTAATATGAGATAATACAAATCCTGACCCAGAAGGCAAAAAAATCTGCACACCTCCAGTACTATTTTTCACCGTTATTGGGAAAAGAGGATCTAAGTGTGATTTCTTGAAATTTTAGTACTGAATCATGTTATTTCGAAGATGCTGATATCCTTCTTGCTAAAAGGATGCAAAAAGTTTGGATTTCATAAGCATAATTTTTATATAAAATGAAGCATTCTGTCTTCAACACTTGAACCAGCATTACATAAATTGCCCTTGGTGGATTTAATTGATTTTATATTTCCTTGTTCTTTTTCAGTTTTTAATTATTGTAAATAATCCATGTAGCTGTAATTGCAATTGGCTTTTTCCCAAATGTTATCTATCTATCAGTTACCATGGTCTCCTAGACAACAAGCGATCTGATTCTTACGAGACAAGTTATTTCACCTTACCTCCTTTTTGATGACTAAAATTTATGTAGAAATCTCCTCTAATTCTCTTTTGCCTGTAATTCGTTCACCTGAGGATCTGTAGCTATTGACTGAGTAGTTTGGTTTAGTGTTTCTCCTTTTTTCACTCCTCTTGACCATGTGCCTTGTTTTATGCTTTAAGAGGCTGGCATCCAGTAAAACAGTTTTTGTTCAAGTACTGTTTATTTTTTTGGATTCTCTTTTATCGTTTTCTTTCTAGCATGAAAACAGGAGACAGCCTCACATTCATTGTATTGCTTTGAAAATTCTCAACTTTTACCTCTCCTGGTTTAGAGGCTGGATCTCTTCCTACTTAGTGCATGATCTAAATCAACTTTTAAAAAGCAAGGCTGTTATATATGAGTCCATAAAATCAACCAGATATTTCTACTTTGTGAAATATATCCTGTTGGATGTGATCCACTGTTGCATCGTATTTCTCAAGGAGAGATGAACAATGCTTCAGAACCTCAGATTTGTTTGAGATGTGGATGTGTGTTGCTTCCCCTTTTTGCTTGCTTCTGAACTCAGCTTCTCAGTACGCTCAGGCATACTGGTTTGTGTCACCTGAAATTGGAGTTTATTGTAAAATGAATCTATACAAATTACCTTTCTCAATTGCTATTTGCAAACAATAAAACTCATCAGATACTTAGCTTGAGAAACTGCATACTTGTCTGAAAAGCAAACAGATACAAAAAGAATTGTAAAGAGTGGAAAAGTAATGGAGATGTTATAAAAATCAATAGTATTTCTTCTCATCCTTTCTTTCCCATTGCCTGAAGTACTGCAGAAAATACTACCTGTCCATGATAAGAGAGTGCTGCAGAATTAGAGGGACTTGTACTGATGATGATTGCATCTGAAAAAGCTGTTGTACCCTGCGAAGTTGAAAGATTAGACTTCTTGAGCTTAGGCATTCAGCATTCTTTTTTTTAAACAGCTTAAGACAAGTTTCTCAAGTCTGGAGTCTTAGTTATAGTAGTACTAGTAGAGTGATAGAAAAGGCTATAAAATGTTCTTTCGTTTGAGTACATTTGCTGGCCTCTTTTTAATTTATTCTAATTTTGAGAGAACTCCTAAGTTCTTAATAACAGTTGTCCCTTCTAACCTCTGTTAAGAATAGCAGAAGAAGGGGAAAAATAATTTAACTGAATGCTTTTTAAGCAAAAGAATGCCATAAAAAGCAATTTTAAGGAAGGGAGGGGGCAACTGGATAACTGAATGGCGACTTGGAAACATTAAATTTTTTCAGTTTTATTTAAGTTGAGGTTTAAAAAAAATTAGGAAAAATTACATACCTTCTGCACGTTGTAGAGATTGCAATATGCAGTATTTTTATGACCTTGGAGAGGCTCTGAGAGATGCAATAGGACTTGTTTGACATTGCTGGTTGGCTCTAAAGAATCAACCACTGTTCATGTCAAACTACAAGTTTAAAACATGCTTGTCAACAACATACAGAGTATACAGACTCTGGGGTCTTTTTTCTGTATTTTTGTGTACGAATTTAGCAAAATGAGACACAGGTAATTCTCAAGGACAAGTACTGAGATGAAGCAAGCATCTGAAAATTGCTACAATAGTTTTAGTATAATGTGTTTTAATATTTCAGTTAAAGAATCTTTAAATAGAAAAGCTGTTTGTGAGACCAAGCTTTAACCTATAGAAGAGATTTTAAGTCAGTGTATTGCTTCTAGATAGGGTAAAATAGCATGCATATTGAATCCTTTTCCTCTGTTTTCCCCTGCTGCTTTAATGCTTGTTATACCCCTGGATATGTGTCACACTCTATGTTAGCATATTTCTTTTCCTCCAAACAGAACAGCACTTTTCCGATGTTGTACTTAGTGAAGAATACCTCAATCTTGGTGTAGAGCAGGTGTGCAGTCTTATATCCAGTGACAAACTCACAATTCCCTCAGAGGAGAAGGTAAGACAATCTGTATCCCATTATTCTTTTTATCCTATTATGTGAAAGAGCGAGCTTACTCATACTGATCTTGTACACATTTTTTGGATGTGTTACGTGTTTCTGTAGCGAAATTAGGCAGGTATTATGCTCAAGTTTAAAGGACTTTTCCCAAAAGCTTGTCAGTCTGATGTTGAAAATTAGTCTCAACTGTATTAAATCACATTACCCTTTGGGAAAAAAAAAAAACCCAAGAACCAAAAGCACATTAAATGGAAATTCCTTCTCATCTTCAAGCAGAACAGCCAGAACACATGCTGAGTCACATCCACAGGAGTTTGGTTTACCAAGGGATAAATAACTCAAAGTTTGAAGAGCAATTATATGCCATTTACTAACTTTAGCATCAGCAGTCCCACAGAGGTATTAAACCTCTGTATGTATATGCGAGCTGTTTAGCCTAACTGAACAAGTGTGGGTTGCAGAGATGGCTAGGTAGCTTGGTATTACCTAACTGGAGTTTAATGTGTGTTGGCTCACCTTTAGCCTAGATCTCAATTTTTTAAAGCCGTTTCTGAAATACTGTATTCTTCAGTGAGCCCAGGGTATCTCTGTAAACCTCTAATGGTTTTCAGGTTGTGGATGTATTCATTTTGAGCTTTTTAAAAGCTTTTTAGAGCCTTATTGAAACTTTGAATCTAAGAACTATCTGCTTAAACAGCAACTAGCAAAGCTATGCTTTTGTTCCTGTAATACCCTGAAGGTCTGGATCTATCACTTAGATACACATGATGCTGCTTTTGTGGAGTATAATTAAGGCTTTAATGCTCTAGTGAATGATGAGCTACTGTGCAATGGAGGCAAAACCAGGCTTGGGATCACTTCTCCTAGTAAGACTCAGTGATAAGTCATTTGAATGGTGATGTGGCAGGTCAATTTTCCAAGAAAGGAAGAAAAATATGAAGACTGTAATAGTGCTGCTGCTGCGTTGTTTGTTTGCCTGGTTTTCAGTATCTCTGAAGTCACTGTGTGCATTTTGTCAATGTAGCACAGGTATCCTTGAAGCACCAGTAGAGGAGTAGATACAAAAAGAGACCAGATAATGCACCTTCATAATTTTGTAATTGATAAATATGGAAATACTGGGAGCTGTAACTGCTGTCATCTGTTCTTAACGTTAGGAGTTTTAGTATAAGCAAAACTATTTTTGGAGGCACACTGATGTTTTCATGCTTATGAATTTGTAAGTCAAGAAACTTGATTTGTTTGTTTTCTGGAAGGTATTTGAAGCAGTGATAGCCTGGGTAAACCATGACAAAGATGTAAGGCAGGAGTTAATGGCACGTCTGATGGAGCATGTTCGGCTGCCTTTGCTTTCCCGGGAGTATTTAGTTCAGGTAAGCAAAAAGGAATACTAGTTATTCTGCATGTGAACGTTTCTGTTCATTATTTTAATGCCAGATAGATAATTTTAAATTTAAACAACAGTGTCGATGTAGTATGTTAGTGATAGGAAAAGTAAACAAACAGCCACTACCACATACTCATGTGCATATACACACAGTGAGGTGAGGGATTGCCACACAGAGGATGACTTACATAAGTAATTTATCTATTTGGCTGACTGCATGTTATACCACCCTAGGAATCTGAACAATGTAATTCACTGAGATCAGGTTAGGTTTCATTTGTAATGCGATCTTTGATAAAGGATTTGTTCTCATAAGTGAATTTTCAACTTCAGAATTATATCTGGTTTTTAAGCTGATTAGGAATTAATGACAAAGGAACCATTCTTTTACCTGGTTCAGATAAAATACATTTTTTCAAATTTTAGAAGCTCATTTGGATATTTTGGTGTCAGGTCAAATATTTAAGATTGGCAATATGAGTTCAGTATTAAGATTGGTTAGTAGGTATAATAGTATGTTGGTAGGTGTTTATTTTAAAAATTCTGGTTTTGTGATACAAATCTCCACTTTGTGTGGGTTGTTTTGGGTATGATTTAGGCCTGTTTTGCCATTGTGTTCTGTTGTGGTTTTTACTGTTGTGGGCTGGCTTACTAGTTGTTTAAATTATTCTCCACTAAAAGTGTTCTGTACTGTCTGTATTTTAAAAATCAAGAAACGTGCCCAGTTGTAAGAAGAGTGTTTTACCTTGCCTATCACTGTTTCTTCCACTTGCTAATTAACAATCAGCATCTTCTGATTTTTTTTTTTTTTTTAGTAACTGCACATTTCCAACACAAATTCGTGTCCTACTGGTTAAATTATAGTCTAAAAAGTTAGATTACTCTGCATTTGAGTGATAGATCATAGGCTTTATTGCACTTTGGATTGTGATTTCTGTTTTACTTCCTTAACATGCTCAGACCTTTTTAAATTAATAAACCTTGTTCTATAAATAGAGAGTGGAAGAGGAAATACTGGTTAAGAACAGCAGTGCTTGTAAAGATTACCTCATTGAAGCTATGAAGTATCACTTGCTACCAACTGAGCAACGAGCATTGATGAAAAGCACGCGAACAAAATTGAGAACACCTGCTAGCCTTCCAAAAGTAAGACCCTTATTTTTCCAAAATATTTACGATTTCAAACTTCATTTTAAAAGCTTTCATGAGAGTAGGACTGTCTCTTGGGGTATTCCTGTAAAAGATTTGTACAAGAATTATTTATCATAAAAATGTAACAAGTGATTACCTTTACACTCCATACTACTTATGATATAGATTTTTTAGCCTCCCACCTACACAGAGCATCACCATTACCTGCCCTCCCAGAAAACATTTTTTAATAAGTGCTTCAGCTTTTGAGAAATATACAGTTATGGAGAAGTAAGCCTGTTGGAAAAAAAAAACAACAAACCCAACAAAAATACCCCAAACCAAAACACAGAATGACTGAAGCTTCTGCAATGAGACTTTTTATTCAATCTTTAGTTCATTTTAGCAAAAAACAAACATTAGATACTTTCTTCTTTGCAATGAAGTAAAGAAGTTTTCTCATAGTACTGTTGTGACAACTGCAGTAATGGAATAGGAGATTCAATTCAGCAGATTTAGCACATTTTTCTTGGAAGAACAAGATAAGACTATTATGGGATGGATGGTCACAGTTCCATTACACATCATAGACATTGAATTCTTACATCTAAGATCACAGTAGGATGTGAAGATACAGATCCCTCTTTTGTAGGAGCTTTACTGAGTGTGCCAGTTTGGCCAAATTTAGAGAGATATCCTCTGAGAGAAGGCACAACCACCCCTCCCCCACCAGGTTCGGGAAAAAATAAATTTTCCTCAAAGGAAAGTGAAAGAGATAAAAGCTATTTATTTAACAAACACACAGGAAAGGAAAATAATGCTAAATAATAAAATCTTTCCCTGTGGAGGAAAAAACTGGGAAAGTGTTAGAGTCCTCCCTTTTGGAGCTGGGGCTTGGCCCAGGATCAGGCCCTCTGTGCTCAGTGGAAAGTCCTCCTGATGTGCTCTGATACTGAAGCAGTCCAGCAGAAAAGGGAGAAAATCTGAAATTTCAGGGAAGGAAAAAACATTCAACTCTCAGTCTCTCTCCGGAGAAAAAGCAGCTGAACCACTGGCCAAAAACTGACCTGGGAGCAGCAAGCCGGGTGCTTCCTCCCTCCCCTGCCGCAGCTGGGAAAAATGTGTGACCTTGAACAAGCTGCAAACTGCTTTGAAAAAGTTTTGCTCAGTTTTTCCTTCCCCCTCTCAGGCTCAGTTTAGAGGCATAGAAAGGCACAAGAATTAATTCTGGGCATAGGGCAGCGATACGGGATACACATCATAAAGTCACCCCAAGACACTGAGATGCTAATTGCTACCTGCTTTTCTACCCATGGTATTTCCTCTGGACAAAATAACTAGGAATTAAATTTATTTTAAAAAATACCTAACAACTAATTTTGCCTGGTTCACAAGACTCCAGTTTCTAATTTAGGAGAGCCATCCTTTAAATATTTCTTGTACAGAAGCTTGCTTTATTTTTTAACACTTCTTTGAACTTTCAGGTGCTCTCTTATGTGCAAATAACTAACAATTATTCTTATCTCCCTGTTAGTTGATGATGGTAGTTGGGGGACAGGCACCAAAGGCAATTCGCAGTGTTGAATGCTATGATTTTAAAGAAGAACGCTGGCATCAGGTAGCTGAATTGCCTTCCAGAAGATGTAGGGCAGGTAGGGATGTCTAATTTTTTTGTTGTGGTTGGTAATACTTCAGAATTTAGGCATCTGTATAAAGCATTGTATGTTCTTTGGAACAGTACTTGAGATATTTATCTGAGAAGGGCTAAACCTTGCCTTCACTGATCATATGAATTACTTGCTAATGTGGAATGATACAACTTTGATAAGTTGTGCTTAATTTCTGCTTCAGTTTGTAATCTGTAGGATAAACTGCTTTATTACCTCCCACAGAAACAAGGGATAAATAAATTTAAATATTAATGCATTGTAATTTTGCTATTAAAATACCCTAGTATTATTAAATGAAATAATGTGAAGAAGTGATCATCCACTATTAAAAACATGAAAATGTGATCTTAAAGCAGCTGAGCGATTTAAGCAAGAAGAAATTCAGCAAGCATGGTATTCAGAAATGTGCACTGTTGGAAACAAAAAGTGTCAGAAATACTAGGGCTTAATCTGAATGAAGTGTGGTTCTAGGAGACTGTCAAAAGCACGACAAGTGTAGTGAGTACTGTAATTTGTGTCAAGTGTCTGCATACTTAGGACAGTACAGAATACAGTGAATAGGCAGAGAGACTGAAGCACTCGTCTTTCCTCCCCATTTCCCTGCTCTAGGAATGGTTTACATGGGAGGCATGGTTTATGCTGTTGGTGGTTTCAATGGCTCTTTGAGAGTTCGTACCGTCGATTCCTATGATCCAGTGAAAGACCAGTGGACAAGTGTTGCTAACATGCAGGACAGGAGGAGCACCCTGGGAGCAGCTGTATTAAATGGCCTCCTTTACGCTGTGGGAGGGTTTGATGGGAGTACAGGTATGTTTGCCTTAGGCATTTCTGAATGGTTTTTAACATAACTGTATCAAATTTTAATGTCTCTTTTTGCTGGTACTTGTGGTGAAACCGAGCATGAGGGTAGCCTGGCATCTTGTGATGTGGAATGTGCTTAAGTGGTCACATCCCCCTTCCTGAAAAACGCACTGTTAGCTCCTAAGAGTTCAGGCTTAATGACTAGTGAACTTCTGCCAAGTTCTGTTCCAGTATTCCTTCTATAGTCAGAGTCCTTAACTTGTGGAAGATCTGAGAGAAAAATGATCTCCTCTGTTTTGTCCTGTTTGCATACAAAATTTATTTCTGCATTTTCAGGTGTAAATATGATTATAAACAGCTTTTTCTGACCTGTGAGAAGGCTTTAGACATACACTGTTCATTCTCTACTTAGATGCATTAAACAATTTGTGCAGAAGTGATCCTTTTGCTGAGTAACTATTATAGAAGCATATATAGGAGAAAGTGTGTGACTTCATTAAAAAGAAAGGAAAAAATCCAGGGAAGAATTTTTCACAGTTCCACAAAAGTTTTCAGTAATTTTCCCATTTTCAGACACAAAGAATGGCTTGACTGTAATTACTTATCTCTAGGACATCAGTTGTGCTTTTTGTTCAGTAATTAACAGTCCTTAAAATGAAATAATTTGAATTTTCAGATATGAAGAGTTCCCTGAAAGCTAGGCAGTACGTTGCACCCAGATTTATAGGGAAAATGTTATATTGTCATCATAGGTTTGTCATCAGTCGAAGTTTACAACTTGAAGACTAATGAGTGGTTTCATGTAGCTCCAATGAACACAAGAAGAAGTAGTGTTGGCGTAGGTGTTGTTGGAGGTAAGTTGACAAATGATATTAAAAAGAATGGTGGGAAATGCAATCATTTACCCTACTAGTTTTTCTTACTTTTGAAAACATACTTCAGATTTATGTTTTTGCTCAACCTTGTAATTCAAATGGTATGAAAAATATGTAATCATTCTACTTGAGTTTCACCAGTTTTTAGCATAGTAGTTTTAAATTTTTTTTCAGAGCTTCAGCTATGCCTGAGGCCAGCTGAGGAAAAGCTCGCTAAGCTCTAGGTTACATATGTCAGCAAAGTCAGAGAGCTGATGTGATGACCTTATCGTTTGGTCTTTAGTGATGTAGCACTGCTGTATTGTCAGCTCTCTTATCTGTGGCTGACTTTGCTGCCTGCACGCTGGGGACAATCCCAAGGGCAGTGCCAGGAAAACTGCTGACTTTCCAGTCAGCTTGGTGGTCAATAGCCTGGATGTCACTTGCACAATGAAGGCCTGGCCTGGCTCCTGGGTCTTAAAACAGTTTTAGGTGTGTATGTGTTTTAACTGCATAGGAACCACTGCTGTTTGTAATCTGAAAATGCAGACTGTACAAGTGATTTTCATCTAAATTTATGATATTTCTAGGAAGCCTATTTGTGAGCTTCCAGTATTGAACATACTTGAATTAGCTTGCTTTTGAACAATGCTTAATTAAAAACCTTACCTCTGTATTTCAGCTAGGCAATTTAAAATATTTTGACTCCCATTGTTGTTGGTTACTGGGTGCCTTTACATCCTAAAAATGACAACAGCTTGTGGCATGCTAACCTAAACAGTTTTATAGAAACTCAGTAAGTGATTGACTGGTGCTGATTAGTAGCTAATCAGAGAGCGATGCCTTCCTCTTTGCCTGTGTGCCAGTCCCTGTGGGTGCATGAGCAGCTGGCAGGCTCCTTTGGTTCCCCCCCAGGTAAGCTGTATGCTGTTGGTGGCTACGACGGAGCGTCACGGCAGTGCCTTAGTTCAGTAGAATGCTATGATGCCAATTCCAATGAGTGGAGCTATGTCGCAGAAATGAGCACTAGGCGGAGTGGGGCAGGTGAGTGCACAAGGAGCAGCTGTCCTTGTAAAGATGAAAATGCATGGGTTTAAAATGTATCTAAAAATATAAAAGGTAAGCTAAAGTCTGAATCTAATGGGATGTGCTAGTCCTAAATGGCTGATACACAGTAGGTTATAAAAACAAAACGGTTCTACAGAATAAGATTCGGTCTGTTCATAGTAAATATCTCTCTTTGTTTTTTCATACTTTTGTATTTCTCCTCTTCCCACAACTTCTGATGGTTTTTAACATAGACTAACACTCATGGATTGTAATAATCACGATCACCTCAATTCTGAAGTATCAAAATCTATACAGCAAGGATGAAAAAATGTCTTTTCTACAAAGATCTCTTTGCCAGTGAGAGCTGATTATTCTAACAGCATTTTCAGGTTGACTTTACTTGTGAACTCTGACTAGGTTTCCACCTCTTTGGAGGACTTGTTCTGCATTCTAATTCACTGCAGGAAATTTTGTCCTTGTTCATTCTTAAGTTTGTATTACTGGTTTCATCCTATTAGTTCTACTTATGTACCCTTTATTTCACCTTCAGTATTTCTTCTCATCACCTGGTGTTTACATCCTCTGTACATGTACAGTCTACTACATGTTACTTCCTTTTCATTTAGGCAAGGTATATCCATTTATTTTTGTATAATCTTAAAAATCCCTTCTTTTTATTTTTGTGGATTTCTTTTTGCCTTCTTGCAATTCTGAGTATGTATATTTCTCTTTAAAGACATCTTTAAAAGTGCCTGTGGTATTCCACTTTTGTTTAATGAAATGATGCTTCCACAGCTCCAAATTGACTTTAGCATTTTCATTATCTATTTATATTATGGACTTGAATCTCATTTACTGTTCACTGTCCTCTATTTGTCTTTTGGTATTTCAGGTTTTTTCAACTTGCAGAAGTTGTTTTATTTCTCTAGATGCGTTCCCATGGACTTTTTCAAGTCAAATTCCATGATATTATTTTCTACATTTATTTTTTTAGTAGTTAAGTCACTTTTTTGCCAAGTACTTAATGGTGGTTTTTAGCAACACCCTTCAAATATTTACTGGTGATTGCATTAATGCTTCATAATGGGAAGAGATATTGCTACAAATCTGTATGGACTTCTAGTATGCTCAGTATATGATTAGTACTTATCCCAATTTTTCATCTTACCTTCCATTATTCTTTGTTAACTCTGAACAGTTTTTACCTGTATAATGATGTTTAAATTAGGTTCAAATAATTGCAAAAGAAATCTATCAAAGTACTAAATTCATTACTAAAATTAAGATAGTCTGTTACACTTCCATCATATCCTTACAAAATCAGCAAGCTGATAACTCTTATTACTAAAAGTCATGTTTCAGTTGTGTTTCTAAACTAAAATTGATATTAATGAAGGAAACACAATACACTGTACCTCAAGAAAACAGAGTTGTCTTGTGAAACTTCTAGTAACTCAGTCTGTGCTTCTTGGAAGTAAATTCTGGATTAAAAACTGGACAGAGTTGCAGTAAGGGTACTGGAAAATATTCCTGTCTAATATTGACAAGTTTTGAGAAAAATATTTATATAAAATGGGCAAGTTACAAGGATCATTACAAAGACAAATAGTGTTGGTGGGTTGTAACAAAGTTTCATTTTGCAGTCTGCCTGCACACACATTTTGTTTCAGCATTTGGGGTTTATTTTTTGATGCTCTTTTTTTGCAAATGGTTGTTGTGCTTGTAGCCTATTTATACAGTAGATGTTTTCAGATTTTTTTTAAATGTTGAATTTCTTCTACAACTCTGAAATTTAGTTCCTTAAATATACTAACTACTGGGATCTTCCTGCCCCTCTCCTCTTTTCCCTCGTCCCTGTGTTTGCTTACTCAACTGTGTTCTGCATTTTACCTTGTCCACTGATAAAAAAAATGGAGAGGAAAACTAAATGTAGACAGTTATTCCAGATTCATATAATTGAGTAAAATCATCAGCATTGTTCTGTGCCACTCAGTGTATTTACGTGAAAAATTATATTTTTGCATGGCAGAGGAGTGGGTGGTAATGTGAAAATTGTGACTGTTGATTGAGCTTGGCTGTAGAGGCCAAATAGCCAAACCCACCAGAACTGTTTGGACTGGCAATCAGTCCTGGTGGTGTTATGGGGGCTAACTAAAGAGAATTTTATTCCTGTATTAAACTTTTGGATGTCTGGTCATCTCAAGGAACTTAAGCTCATCTCTTCTGTTCCTACTGCTTCAGCTTCACTCAAAAGCAACTTTTCAGAGGTTAACCCTCAGTTACTCTTCTTTAGTACCCACTGCTTCTCAGTTGATCAATACAGGGACAGATCTGTTTCCAGCAACATATTGGGAGGAGGAACTTCAGATCCAGATATAGGCCATTTGGGAGGGCTGAGAGATATAAGACAGGGTCCTGAAAAATGGGCAGGGAAGAAAAATAACAAAGAAAGGAGAACTCAGAAGACGGCAACAAGAGGATACAGACGGAAGGAGCAAGAAATAAGGTAGGACCTGGAAACTGGGTGTGGGATTAAGGGAAAATGAAGCACCATGGAGGAATGGAGGACATTATTAAAAATAAGGAGCTATGAAAGAAAAAAGTGGCAATGTGGCAGAGGGAAAACTCTACACACAGAACAGGAAGGCCAGTAACTCTATTGAAAGCATGGGTGGGGGGATTTATATCACATCACATCACATCACATATTTAAACTGAAAATCATAGCCCTCCTTCTAGCTCTGTAATGTTTAATTCTACAAAAGATGAATGTTTTACTATCCTATCTAATAAAGTGTGATCAGGGTGGGAGAAAGAAAAGTTGTCATACTGTGCTGTGGCATGATAGCTAGAAATAATAGCAATAAAAGAGGAATTAAATTAACTGGTAAGGATATGGGAAAATGTTAATAGTGAATATCACTGATAAAGCACTAAATAGCATGATTTATAAGAGTGTCCTATCGAGAAGCTATTTTTCAGATTTACAGTACCAATTAGCTTCCATGTTTCCTTCCTCTCTTCCTTTAATTATTAAAATCAGTCTCTTTAATAAGAAAATTTAGTCATTTCAGCA
>NW_008239304.1:1855876-1859914 GCF_000691975.1 Corvus brachyrhynchos | reverse complement strand
TCAGCAGGAGTAATTTCTCTCCACATATAGGAATGACTCTTAAATACAAAATTAGTGTTATGTTTTCAAAGATATTTCAGCTGGTTATTAAAGTCTCGGGGTTCTCTTCTTTTCTTTTTTTTTTCTTTTTTTTTTCAACCTCCAATATTTTTTTTTCTTTGAGGGACTTACCTGATTTTTTGCATTCATATCTGTTGTTTCCCTTTAAAAAAGATTTTAAGTGGTTCCCTTTCCATGGAATCCTTTATGAGCTGTATTTGCAAACCTGTATCTCTGCTTTGAGTTTCATAGTCTTAAATGTGGCATTTATTAGATTTCCCAGTATACTTTCATAGAAGTGCTTTTTAAGTTGTCTTTATGGTCCATCACTCAGAAGTTTTAATGCAAAAAAACCCCCATGTTTCTCAAATTCATTGTTTGGGTTCTAATAATGCATTATAAAGGGAGAAATAAATAAAGAGGCCTTTCTTTCGCTTCCCCCATTTCCATCTTTCCAGTATGTGCAGTCCAAATAGCAAATAGATAGAAGTAGCTTTACTCGCTCCTTCATTCCAAGCTCACAAATTGATAAGCTTTTGTTGTAAAGTAGAGGAGACCTTAGGATTAAAGGACACCCTTTAATATCCTTTTGGATATTTTGATAACTGAAGCTTGGTTCAAAGACGCTTGGTGTTCTTCAAATCCCAGAGAAGGTACTCGCTCTCAACTGTTTACTTCTGTTCCATCTATCTGTTTACAAGGTATTCCAACACTTCAGTGGAAATATCCCTATTGTATAATGTCTATCCATTCAGCTTTTATCCTCTGTACTGCACAGTTTTTACTTTCTAAAAATTCACTTACACTTTATCATCTTGTCAGATTTCTGTTATGCTGGCTGAGCACATTGTCTCATTTACTGTCACTTCTAATTAGTCCTAAATTTCTACAAGCCTCATTTTCCTGCACGTCATTTTTCATCCAAAATTTTCTAAATCTTCTGTTGCAGAACAGCTCTGGTCTTTGTATGCTGCAGTATGGTAGATGGGCACGCAAGGCATTTTATCAGTGTCTTGCTGTAGTTACTGTCTCTTTGCTTTAATGCATCCTGACCCAAATGTTTTCTGAAATAGTTTCCAACATTGACTTAATGAAGGATTTATGTTAGCTGACATATTTGTTGTTTCTCCTTTGCATCATTCAAATAATTCTATGGTTAATTCTGAGTATTTTCATATGTTTGCAGGTGTTGGTGTGTTAAACAATTTATTGTATGCAGTAGGTGGTCATGATGGTCCTTTGGTAAGGAAAAGTGTTGAAGTGTTTGACCCCATTGCCAGTACCTGGAAGCAGGTTGCAGACATGAACATGTGCAGAAGGAATGCAGGTATGTGCAACAACGACTAGAACTGTGCCAATGTCATTTGTGAATGGCATGTACCTGGATTTTTTCTGCTTTCATAAAAAACATGCTTTTGGGCAGTGTCTAATTTTCATACTGGTTTCCTGCACTTTTTTAGGTGTTTGTGCTGTAAATGGTCTCTTGTATGTAGTTGGAGGAGATGACGGTTCCTGTAATTTATCAACAGTGGAATATTATAATCCAACAACTGATAAATGGACGGTTGTGTCATCTTGTATGAGTACAGGAAGGAGCTATGCAGGTAAGGCATACAGATATTTCTAATAGACTTTTTAAAGTATACCATTTGACAAAGCGTCCAAAGAGAGTATTTTCATAGGTAAAACCTGAGATAATAAAATGGGTAGGAAGAATCTGATGGTACATTTCGAATGATGGCTTCAAATAATTATTCACTACAAGGAAAAAAGAAAATGGATTAAAGTGTACTCAAGAGTGATTTAGCACATAAGTGGTGAGTCAGAAAGATGATTCTGGTATGACCAGTTTCTTTAACAAGAAATTTGTGTCTCAGTCTAAGGTGTCCAATTCTGAAATTCTTTGGGATTTGATATTTAGAAAATGAGCTGTTTTCAGGAATCTTTTCCTTTGATAATTGCAGTTTTTCAAATGAGTTATTTAATGACTGTTTAGTGAATGTTAAGTATATATTTCACTGATGGCAAAATTAAACTTGATTAGTGGCAGGTTTTTTCAAGTCACAGAAACTTTCAGAACTTCGCACTGATTCAGACAGCTTTGTGTCAAAGAGAAATTAGGGGAAAATAAGTACATTGATGCTGGTGCACAGTTAAATGCTGATTGCAATGTATCATATTAAAATTTTATGTATTTTTTTCCTTGATAAAAAAAATACTGCCTAAATATTTATGCCTTTTTTTCCTCTCCCTCTAGGTGTTACAGTTATTGACAAACCATTATGATCAGTAAAGGGATTTTCAACTTGATTATGCACTAGAAGCAGTCTTCAACAAGTGTATTTGAAGTGACTGAGTATCTAAGCACTTCTCTACTTGTAGCTGCACCTTGAGTCACAGTGGAAGATGTGACTGTCTACAATTACAGATGACAGATGATGAAGATTACTCTAGGTAGAAGCAATGTGTAGGATTATTCTGCAGTTGAGCAGAAGCTGATTGAACTCTTGAAGTCTGGTGGACCATTTTTTTTTATTGCAAGGTCTTCAGAAAAAACCCCAACACTTTCATAAGGACCGACTTCTGTCAGTAATGACTGAGAAACGGATTGTGAGTGAAGAATGGTGTGTATTCTGGTGAAAGTAAATTTTTGTCTTATTTTTTCCAGAGACTAATAAATATATTTAAGGAAATGAACTGTCAGTCTTCATAGTAGGTATTGAATCCCACCTCAGTAATTCAAGCTGGCATGGGGTAAATTTGTTTCCTTTTATAAAACTTTTGTTACATAACTATACTACGTGCATATGTTTGTGTGAGCATAAGTTGCTCTCTATTGAAACTCTTCAAAACCTGATTTTACTATTTATAATTTGGCACAGTACTTTGAATATGTCAGTACTATGTTGTAAAACAGAGATGTATTTTTTGATATGTAACAATGCTTAACACTAATTCCCGCTGAAGGAGATCAGAGACGGTATAACACTTCTTGAGCAGGTGTAATTTCAATATCTTTTTAATAAAAATGTTGTCTGTACTTACGGGGGTTTTTTTTCCTGTTCAATTTTGGTCACATTTAGATGTTACTTCTTTTTTACCTTTTTATCCAAAAGGTGATTTGGCATGACAATAACTGAAAATTTATAGTGAATGTATGCAATTGCGTTGAACTTGCATGGTACAAAGGCCTATTTATGCGTGTAACCTCAGCTTCTATTAGCCAATATCTGAATATACTGTATGTGGCCATGCTTATAAAGCAGCACATTTTTATTTGTTCTTGGATGGCCTCCTTTTAACATGACCAAAGTTACTGTCATATTTGAGACATTTTCTTCAAATAAAAGTTTGTACATTGTTTCCTAATGCCAACAGGTCGCTTAAAACTTGTTTTTCTCAATACGAGTCTCAAACCAAATAATCTTGACATCAGTGAAATAAACTGGGGGGAAAGGGGGTGGAGGGAAGGGGGTGAACTTGGTGTTCTAAACGTCTGAATGCCAACGAATTGAGAGTTTTTGCTGCAGGTGTGTTTCTGACAGCTGCGGGTGGCCATGAGTGCAGGAATGGCCACCGCTAAGTTCCCGTGAGAGCATCAGAGCGGTGACATTGGTGACACGGCTGGGAGTCACGTAGGTGCCCGAATTCCATGGGCGGTGTGACGCACGGTGGGGCGAGGCAGGGGCTTTCAATGGGAACCTTAACGAATTGAGAGTTTTTGCTGCAGGTGTGTTTCTGACAGCTGCGGGTGGCCATGAGTGCAGGAATGGCCACCGCTAAGTTCCCGTGAGAGCATCAGAGCGGTGACATTGGTGACACGGCTGGGAGTCACGTAGGTGCCCGAATTCCATGGGCGGTGTGACGCACGGTGGGGCGAGGCAGGGGCTTTCAATGGGAACCTTTTATTTGAACGGTACACTTTCACCCGCATGACACCAGCCCCGTGAATGCGGCTCTGGGCCGCTGCTGCCGTAACAACACCGCCGCTTTTGCACT
>NW_008239304.1:1839915-1855274 GCF_000691975.1 Corvus brachyrhynchos | reverse complement strand
CGTCCGCCGGCCCGGGAGCTCGGGCTGTGAGCTGCCTTGGCGTCTGCTACGATGCTTTTGCTGTTAATAGGAAGTGGTAGCATCGTGGTGCTGTTGCTGAGAAAGAAAAACGTAACTAATGTTGTTGGGTACTGGCTTGGCATGCTGCTTAGTATGCGAGGGTAATTACAGATTGGAATGGGCTGCCCAGGGTGGTGGTGGAGTCACCCTTCCCGGACGTGCTTAAGGAAAGACTGGATGTGGCACTTAGTGCCGTGGTCTAGTTGATAGGATGGTGTTGGGTCATAGGTTTGAACTGATGATCTCAGAGCTCTTTTCCAACCTAATTGATTCTGCGATTCTGTGATTTATGTGGGATCTAATCTGTGTGTACCAGCTGGGGATGGACGAGTGTCCTCTGGCCCATGAGTTGCAAACCTGTTAGAGAGTTGAAGACGGACCTGTTAGAAGGAGTCCAGAGGAGGGCCCTGGAAATATTCAGAGGACATATCGCTAATGGGGAGAGGCTGGAAGAGTTGGGGTTGTGCAGCCCGGAGAAGGTTCAAGGGTCACCATCCTGTGGTACATAAAGGGGGCTTTTTGCCAATGCTTGTAGTGACAAAGGACAGGGCAAAATTTCTAAACTAAAGTGGGTAGGTTTAGATTTGGCGTAAGAATGACATTTTTTACAATGAGAGTGCTGAGACACTGGAGCAAGTTGCCCAGAAAAGCTGTGGATGCCCCATCTCTGGAAGTGTTTGAAGGCCAGGTGGGATGGTGCTTTGAGCCACCTGATATAGTGAAAAATGTCCCTGCCCATCCCAAGAGGGTGGACTGTAAATAACCCTTAAAGGTCCATTCCAAGCCAAACCACCAAGGAGCCTAGTCTGTAGAAGTGGCACAAGTTCAGGGCACCTGCGGGAATGCAGCCTCTGTGGTTTTGGGAGCTGTGAGGAAAAGCCCATTACTCAGGAAAAGGTGGATTGCCTCAGGCCAGCTGCAGTGTTGATGTAATTTGTAGGGATTTTGGTTCACGGCCATGAGGAGAATGGGACTGGATAATCAAGAGATCACAGTTAATTCATCTCTTAAATCTTGTTTGAACCTTTCTGTTGCTCTTTTGCTACAGAACACAATTATCCTGCAAAAATCTTGACATTAATTTGGCTAATAATTAATACTTCTTTATGCTTTTGCTCCATTGACATAACCTCAAAACCTAGGAGCTGATTGCCTCTAAAACCAATCTAAAACTTTGTTCTTTTAGGCTATTCTGTACAAAGAGAATCTGTCTTTCACCTCCTTTCCCAGTTTTTACTGTAAAAGTAGGTAATGACTATATCATGTAATTTTTTTTTCTCTGAAGATTAATTTTTGTTTATTGACTTTTTCTCAAAATTTGCAGGTTACTTACAGACAACCACAGAAGAACTGTAATTGTGATGTTTTGTGATTGAACCATGGCCATGAACGACAGCGTTAATATCTTGAACTCTGCTTATCTGGCAGTGGAATATATAGACTCTTTCTTACCCGACAATCCCCTGCAGCAACCATTTAAAAATGCTTGGAATTACATGCTGGATAACTACACAAAGTTCCAGATTGCAACTTGGGGATCCCTTATAGTTCATGAAGTTTCATACTTTTTGCTCTGTGTACCAGGATTTATCTTTCAGTTTATACCATACATGCAAAAGTATAAAATTCAACAGGTAAGAGAAAGTTGTGAACTATACACTTGACTTGTCTTTGAGCACATCAGGCAGATCATATAACTGTGGTATCCTAGTGTATATGGTCCCATTTCATCTATCACTTGGACATCCTGGAAGCAACAAAGTAAAATTACTCTGTGTATCAGGAAAGAAAAGAAGTGAGTTTTGGTGAAGGAAAGGAGTTGTTTTTTCCTAAGGAAGGGTTATGCTTTTCACCATGGTGCTATAGAGAGGAAAGGGTATGTCAATCTTACTGTTAGTAAAGGTTCATATACATAGTTTTTATATCAGCAGGGGAAGGTGAATAGAATTCTGGCATCTGGTGGTAGAGGCGTGTCTTCATAGTATAAAATAATTACATGGTGTGCTTATTTAATAGCAGTTGTCTTCTTTGAAGTACCTCTATGCACATCCTCTTGAAAGGATTTTGAAATATTTTAACAGTGAAGAAAGCCTGGAATGGATTGCACACTCCTAACTGGAGGCAAAAGCACATGCAGTATCTAAAGATTATTGTTTTCCCCTAGATCATTATAATTTGAATCAGAAATTAATGACACCAGCTTCTGAATTTATTGCAGTAGTTGGTAGAATGTTTCCCTGCAAAAACTGGATGTTTTCAAGACAATTATTTCTTCACAAGTTTCTATCTTCAGCCTCTCCTTGTATTATTTTAACAATGGAAACACATTCTGCGGTGTGAAGAAGAAAAGCAAACTTGGACTGTGTTAAACTGTTGAGTACCAAATGTTCCTGCTAACTGTAAACACTGAAAAAACAAAAGTAGTTTGGAGGTGACTGACAAGACAACTTACCTTAAAACACTAGCCTAGAAAAATGAGGCTTTGATGAAACTGAATCCAATCCCATGTTATTTGTGTTGCCTGAGTTAATCTGTGTTATTGGAAGGCATGTTACCTGTCTTCCAAGGTGGAACTAAACTGACTCCAAATGAGTTTTTGTGGCACTTCACTTAAATGCAATAGAAACCTGTAATACAATTGATTCTTTTTGCTTCATTTTAGGATAAACCAGAAACATGGGAAAAACAGTGGAAGTGTTTCAAAACCCTCCTCTTCAATCACTTCTTCATTCAGCTTCCCCTGATTTGTGGTACCTATTACTTCACAGAGTATTTTAACATCCCATATGGGTGGGAAGAGATGCCGAGATGGTGCGTAGATTTTTCTGATATGGTGATGCTGAGTTTCATAAAGTTGGAGGCAGAATATTTAACAATTAGTGTTATCAACTCTAATAGGAAGTAATTTTTTGGCAGTGTAAATTGTGTTTGTTAATCACCCTTCAGTTGATGCTTAACTGCTATAAGAGCTCATTAGAATTTTCTAAATTTTTTTAAATGGCCCCAAGATGTTCTAATCCTCAGGAGAGAAGGGGGATTAGGAGGGAACTTATGGAAGCAAAGCAAGATTCCTGGTGGGATGGTTTAAATGTTGGACTTTCTGGGGGTTTTATTTACCCACATTTTTTTATTTCTCCTAAGTGTCTCTACCCTCGACCTTGTTTTATATCATAGCAGTAGTGTGTTCCTCAAAGGGGAGAGTGTACCACCTGCCTCACAGTCTTCTTGTCTTGCACTGAGCTGATAGACTTTTAAACAAAGCTGGATTAGCTAAAAGTGCCCCCTTCTCCCCCACCCCCAACACCAACAGTAGTTTTTTATCACAGAACGTCATCTTCCTTGGAGAGCTGTTTGCTCTCTGGTGTAGATAGCTGATGCAACTCTGTGTTTTTATATCAAGGTCTCAGACAGTCTGTGGTTGTTCTCTGTAGACTGCATTTGTAATACTGAAATGACAGCTTCTTACACTAACTCTGTGAGTTAACCTAATGCTAACTGAAGTGGGTTAACATGTGCTAACTCACTTCAGCATATCAACAGATGAGCTGATAAGCACAATAGCCTTTTTACCTGGTAATTAATATTTTTAACATGTTAAAAAAGTAGTGCACTGCTATTCAGTAATAGGTATAAACTTATTGCTGACCGTTATTACCATATAAACTATATTCTCTTTCAGGGTTATGTGTCTGCTAATAATTTGTATAAGTAATAGATCTTCTGCTTTTTAAAGGTATGTTCTGGTTGCCCAGTGTTTTGGATGTGCGGTGATTGAGGATGCCTGGCACTATTTCCTGCATAGATTGCTGCATCACAAGAGAATATACAAGTATATCCATAAGGTTCACCATGAGTTCGTTGTATGTATTACTTGATTTTTTTCTTTAATAATAGTTTTTAGTATGTGTGTCACAGAACTTATTTAAACCTCTTATTTGAAAGACCTAAGAAAATGGCATCCTTCTGAAAGCAGGATAGATGTCTTTTTTTGAGCTCTTTATCAAAAACAGTCATCCATTTTGTTTCTGAAGACACCCCGTCATTTTATTTCATTTCATTTCACGTGAACGAAGGCTCGCACTCTTGGTATAGTTTGATCGTATCTGTGACCAAGGTAAAGCAGACTTTTAAAAATGTCCATATGGGTCTCATTGCTCGGGGAAGGGAAACAGTAGGTGTCTGGGTTTGGTTGTTCATCAGTTCCCCACCACCTGGGCTGTTACCCAGAGCATATGAATCCCCAGAACGTGATCAGACAGGCAGTTCTTGCACAACCAGGGCGTGTGCGTCATGTACTTGATTCATGGAAGGGATTTCAGCTCTGGATGAGGGCCTCTGGAATCAGTATAGCCCATTGTGCAGTACTGCATTGAGAGCACAGTGCAGCACACTTTTTGGGTGGTTCTGCATTCAGGGGTGTTGGAGGTGGCATTGAGCATCAGGTAAGGAACCACACGTGACTGCAGCCAGGTAGGATCCAGCAGTGCTTGCACCTGGTAGATGATATTGCTGTGTTTAGGTGGCACTGTCTGTGGAACCCAGGAGTCAGTGCTATTCATTTCTGTGCTGCTGTGTATAA
Source organism: Corvus brachyrhynchos (assembly GCF_000691975.1). NCBI lineage: Eukaryota > Metazoa > Chordata > Aves > Passeriformes > Corvidae > Corvus > Corvus brachyrhynchos. Next base: position 1,850,635 of record NW_008239304.1, on the reverse strand, counting down.
CCTAGACTGTGCCAAAAGGAAACTGCAGGCTGCTGGGTCGGGGATGGTTTATGCATGCTGCCAGCAATAGAGGAGCTTGGTATGGATTGATGCGTGCATATGTACAGACATCTGCAGCAGCAGCTGCTTTTTTCGTCTTGCTCTTGGCAGCCACTCAGGTCTCTAGCTGGAGCAGCTTTTGGCCATTATTCTTGAGAGTGGTTAGCAGTTCTCACTGAAGTGATCTGTAGCCTAATGGCTGTTTCACTTTTCTTGATGGTAAAAAGAAATGATTTTAAAGTATCCCTTAAGACAAAGTGACTTCATTTTTTTCTGATGATTTTATAACCTTCAGCATTAGGTTAAAATTTTTTAAACTATTCTCTGTGCATGGTGTTCTATGATTGAAAACTCTCTGGAATGTCTTTTTTTGCTAAACGAAATGTAGGAACGACTCTGTGTTTGTGTATATATATGTATATGACAGCAAATGTCGTATCAATCTCAAAATAACATTTGAGTGGCAAAAATTTATTTTTAAAAATGGTCAAAGATGAGAGATTTTTAATTTTTATTTTGATAATAAATTTCTAAGTGAGTCCTGCTTCTGAGAATATTTTGGCTTCCTTCTTTCTTCCAAGACTGGATGTATAGCAAAGCTAATAGGAACTTGCCAAACACTTTTAATATTCCTGAAATAATGTTTTGACCTGGGGTGATGGTAAGCCTAAATAAAAGTTTTTAACTTTTCAACTAATAGTGAGGTGATTGGAATCACTATTAGAGTGATAATCCTTATGACCTTGGAATACTGTTTTTCCAAAGAGGAGCTAAATATGTGTGTTATGGCCCTTGCTCAGTCATACCTTTCCCTTTGCCCCCAGCATTGTTCCGTTTGTCCTGTTGTAGACTTGTGGGGTGATGGGAAAGGGAGAATATTGCAAAATGGTGGTTCTGATTTGGGAGTACATAAAACTGAAAATGGTGACTGTTCCCTGTCTGTCATCTCTTTCTAGTCTCCGTTTGGAATGCAAGCAGAATATGCTCATCCTCTGGAAACACTCATCCTTGGAACTGGCTTTTTTATTGGAATCGTCGTTTTCTGTAACCATGTGGTTCTTCTGTGGGCATGGGTGATTTGTCGCTTGATGGAAACCATTGACGTACACAGGTGAGATGCTCGTTGCTTCTTAATAATTGTTTTTTCTCTTGTCCCTACATCTGTCTCAAACTCACCTGTCTCTGTCCCTCAGATGTACTATTTATTTTGCACTAAAATGCCTTTATGTGTCTTGCAAAGAATGGCACAACCACCTGGAGAGTTATCACTCTTTCCTGTTCTCAGGTGGTGTTAACAGCAGGTCTTGCTGATTAAAAGAGTGTGGACTCTCAGCTAGAGCCTCTCAAGGAGGGTTAGAGAAGCTAGGCGCCTCATTAGGATGTCTGGCTATTGACACTTGGTGTGCAAGTGATCTTACGCATATTGGAACACCAAAAATCAATTACAAAAAGCGATATTCCAGCCAATAGTTCTTTCTGTTTAGTATTTTGCCAGACCGTTTTCTTGCTCAAGAGAAGCTTTATGCTGTGTGACCACTGGCTCTCTTTAAAACAAATACATACATTTATTTTGTTTATTTGTTTGTTTATTTATTGTGAATAAAAAGGACAAGACTTCTTGTCTCTGTACAAGTCTCTTCTTGACTTGTTTCAAATTTGGCTCCAAAATGCTAGGGCAAATCCCAGCAGGCTTAGTTTAGTTCATTTACAAATGGATGAGCTTTTCTTTCCTGTGTTCAAGAGGAAGGGGACATTGAGAGTTCATTTCTGAAATGACAGTATTAACACTTGACTTTGTTTTTGTAAATATATTATGAAGCAGATAGTGGCTTATTGCAAGCTGAGTGTAAGGTGTTTTAGTGGAACATAAAGTACCAGTAAACCCATGGCATAAAGCATTCCAACTTTAGTCATATTTTGTTTGTAGACTTCCCAAAGTATATGTTTTGACACACCATAAACTCACTGATGCAAAATAGGAAATTCCTGTTATAATTATCATTTTAGGTTGTTCTCCACAGGAGGGGTTTGTAGTGAATTGCCTTGCGCTCTCCCCACTAGGTGGTGGTAAGAGGCTTTCCAGTACTACTAAGCAAAAGAGTTGGAATCCCTCTAGAGCACACTGTTCTGCTTTTAATCTTACTTTGATCATATATTTGAAGAACTTGCAGTAAGCTGAAAATAAGACTAGACATACAATAATTGTTGATTTGAGATGCTCTCTGATGGGCTGCTGTGCTGATGTCCGTAGCTTGCACTTAAAGATAATGTTACTTATTCTTGTTCCTCCTTCCTAAAGTCACTCTTAGTTAAAACTGCTAAGCCGGCAGTGATTTTTTTAAGTTACCTGCTTAAATTTTTTTTGTATTGCCTAGTAAACTGAGCTGAAAAGCAAGTGCCAAAACCACTGTGGGATAATTTACAGAATGATTTGGCTAGGAGTAGAGGGCACTTGTTTTCATATTAAGCCAATATCATAGTGATTACCTCAGGACCTTGGAATACTATAAAATACTTTTATTTTATAAAAATGACAAGTTAGTGTCAATATTTTGTAGTTTATGTCTGAGAAAAATCCTTACCCTAGTTGGTTTTCTTTTTTTCCTCCCCTGTAGTGGCTACGATGTCCCACTGAACCCTCTTCATCTGGTGCCTTTCTATGCTGGGGCCCGTTTTCATGATTTCCATCACATGAACTTTATCGGCAACTACGCTTCCACCTTCACATGGTGGGACAGAATCTTTGGTACAGACTCGCAATTCATTGCCTATCAAGAAAAAGAGAAGAAGAAACAGTGCATAACAAAGAAGAAGGCTGACTAAATTTCCAGTGTAAAAGTCAACTTTTGCTTTTCTGTAAAGCGAAATAGTGATTGGGTGTTTAGCATAAATCTTGTTCCCTGGCTACTACGAGGTAGGGAGAAACAGCTAATTGAACAGCAGTATCTTTCTAATGGGAATGTTTTCTATTTTATACATAAGTACTGCATATATTTTAACTACAGATTTAAAGATGATGGAAAAAAAAATGGGAGATGACTTGTGTCTATCTTTTTTTTTTTTTTTTGACAAGAAAAAAATCAGGTTTATCTATAATGTTGCCCATTTTTGGATCCAGGTGGAATTATGTATGTACACTGAAGTTGGTCTTAGTTTTTTTTAAGTATATATTCTTAAATTTATAATATCAAATAGCAGAAGTTATTAACTAGCATCAGCACTGTATTATTTAAATATTGAGTGAAAGTTGCTTAAAACCAAAATGTCTGTTACTAGGAAGCTTGGGCAGGTCTTTTGCACACTGGATAATGTGAACTGCTAATAACAGAATACCTGGCTAAACATGAGTTATCGGAGACATTCCTGATCTAGATTTATTACATTATTTTAGATTACAGGTAAAAAGAATAGAAATTTTTATTTGAAGACACTGTTTTTTGCTGCTCTTTTGAAGTTGATCTGTCAGTGTACTTAGCATTTACATGACATTCTTCTCTGTGTTGTAATTTGCTGATCTGACTTGTTGCTATATTTGCACTTGTGACTGATGAAATAAACGTGGTTTGGTTTGATGTGTGTATTATATTTTTCATATGCTTTTAAATACAAGGCTGTGATAAAAACCATGTAGGGATGTAGTGTCTTACTCATCATCTCTTTAATGAAGAAGCAGTATCTGTTAGGATGGTTTGCAGCAGTGCCATCTGTTAAACTACTTACAGAGGCAGCAGTAAGAAATGGAAATGGAGAACATGTAAATTCTGCTGGCTTTTGTTTTGAAGGACTTGTTGCTACATTGAGCAGTTATGTATCCATCTTCTGGGCTGAGTGCATTCTCAGGCTACAGCTTGATCACAAGCTAGAATCTCAAAGTCTACTACTTGAGTTGCACTAGTCACAGAAGCAGTGGTCTACTATTTTTGAATCTACTGTAAGTATTTGTCTGTTGCACAGGAAATAACAGTGAAGTATTTGAGAAGGGCTTAAACCCTTAAAAGATCTTCCACTTTGTACTGTCATGTCAACTGCTCTTCACACTTCAAATACCACTTCATCTACTCGATAAGTCCCTTAGAGAACTTCGTGGTGTTTTGCTTACTCAAGACCACACCTGAATTTTAGTGCTGCTTCACATGCAATCTGGTATAATACTCAGACAATCCAGTGAAAGTGCAGATGAGATCAGGCTTCAACAAAAAGCAAGGTGTTAGTGACATGCAGAATGACTCAAATATTACTTGAGAGGTGGAAGTAGTTCAGATTCCTCTTCTGTATGTGTTCTATAGAAGCATTTACTTCTCTATCTGTATCCCTGTTGGAATTCAGTGTTTTCCTCCTTCACTCTAAAAATAAGTAAAAAATATATATTTGACTATGGCAGGTGAACAGAAGCTGAAATCCCTGTATTGATCAATTTTTAGCAGGGACTGATACTTAAGCCTTGCTGAATCCATATGTACACTGCCAGCCTGCACTCCCCATAGTGGAAGCAACGTCTTTAATCAGATTTTGAAGATGGCCATTATCCTCTGCTTTGTCAATTCCCACTCCCATCCTGCAGCTGCAGCTGTACTTTGCTTTATTTGACTGAAGCATTAGCCTAAAAACACAAGGAGCTTTCAGAGCTTCAGCTTTTCCCTGTGAACATCATTCTCCTCACTGGTTCTCAGCCTGCTGGCTTCTGCCTCCACCCGCACTGCTGCAATGTTACGCACAACTGGGAGCCTCTTGCTTAAATATTCCAGTAAAGGCATTTGTAAAAGCTTGGTGTCTCCTCAGCTATTGGAAAGCTGAAGCGGAGTGCTAAAAACATGATGGGATTGACTTACAAAGTTGTAATGTATATTCCAGTCTTCGAGAGGTTTAAAAATAAAGAATGCAGTCTTAGCACGCTATCATTTGGGGAAGTGTGCATGGGGGTTTTTCAGGCCTTTTAAAATTACTTGAATCCATGTTTTTCTGACACCCATTGCTATTTTAGTTTTTTGGGTTATTTTATGTATATCCTTAGTATACACTGTGATCACATCATTGCTTTTGATCCTCTTTCTTTAACAAATCCCTAGAGAATTATGAAAGCTGTGCCTTATAAATTTTTTTGGCTGGGAAAAAGTGTTCCTGCTGGACTTCTCAACACAGGAACTTGCATTTGAAAACCACAGGCTTGTTTTCTTCAGGACCCAGATGGACCAGCATTTTACCACTCCACCACCTTTTCAAATGTAGAACCCTGTATTTATTACCGAGTATGATGCTGGCAAGTAAATTACCTACCTCATTACTTTGTGTCTTTTATGCAAATGAAGAATTGCACTAGGAAATGATATTTTTTAGATTTTAGGCCTTTATTAAATAAGACTTTTACTGACTTTTCCCCCCCTATTTTGTGAGAGAGGCTATAGAGTATGTGTAGATCTGAAAACAAAGAGGTTTTTGTGCAATAGTAAAAAAAGATAAATATGTGGGTTAACAGTTTTGGGTCTTCACAACGCACAATAAAACCGTACATGATCAGTTGTCCTTTCTCTTCTTCAACAAGGAGACAGATTTAACTCTTAAACATGGTAGGACAGGGGAGTAAGTAGGGGAGGAATATTTTCCACTACATTTTTTCCTGAAAGTCCAGTTTAGTTTAATTAAAACTCATTTGTGGGAAATAACAGTTTGTGCTATTCCTTAGGATATGACAATAATTAAGTCCTATGAAAGCCATGAATTAATTTCTTGGAGTTAATGTCAGAAAAACCCATGGAAACTTGAAAAATATTATAAACTATGAAGATTAGGATTGCAATATAATCAACTGCTTTTGGCAGCTGATGTGAAATACTAAATAAGGTGGTTTATTTTACATTACAGCACAGCTTGCCAGAAAATATTAGTATTGATGGATATAATGATTGTAAGATTTTATGACTTCATTTATTTTCCTCACAGAGTTATGCTGCATGTTTTATGATAATTTTTTTTACAACTGTGATATGTTTCTAGATTTTCAATGTTCTTTTTTGTTGAAAAATTATTTATTGAAACTTTCATTATGGCTACTAATAGTGATTGCTAACCACAGTGTGTGGTTCACTGCCTCCAAATCTCCATCCAATTATGGCCCCCTCAAACTCCCCACCCAATTATGCCTGCCTCTCTCGCTCTGGCAGCTGCAGCCCTCTGGCAAATCTTTCATTGAAACCTCTAACTGCTAGGTCCAGGGAGAAGGCAACTTTGTGTCGTTAGTTCTTGCTGTAATTTTCTGTCTGTGAAGGTAATAAACACAGCAGTCAAATCACTTTTCAATTTATTTTTCACCAGCTCACCAGATTGTATCGTCCTCCAGAGAAAGCCATTCCTTCTGTTTCTCAAATCACTCCTGTGGCTTGTCTCTGAATTTTCACAGCCTTGTTTCAGCTGCACATGCCAGAACTGTGTGTCCAGGTCGTTTGCTCTAAGACCACCTTGTGATACAATCACATTCTCCCACTTAAGCATTCTCCTTCTGTCTAAGCATTGCACTGAAAAATGCAGTCGTTACCCATCTGTAGTGATCTCTCAGTGCTCCTGGCAATGCTGCTTGCCAGACTGTCACGAGCGTGTTTTACATTTCTTGCTCTTAAGTGTAATTCACAAGTTGCTGCTCTGAAGCATTTAAATGTGCTTGACTTACCAAGTAAATCACATTCCAGAGCTGCTATATCCTTTTTATTCACCATTCTTTGTCATCCACACATTTTAATCAGTTATGATTCACATTTATGTAATCACTGAATAAATTAACCCTTGGACTTGAAATACCAGTCCGTATGGAAGACCAGAAGAATGCTCCTCTAAGATCATGACTCACCACTTTTAAAAAGCCCTATCAGCCAGTTTTTCGAGCCTTCACAATGATCCTGCATGGCAGTTTCTCTGTGTGAGTACTTGGCACCATAGCCAGGCTATAGCATCTCTCAGAAACAGCATTCCAGTCCAATGTCCAGGACCTAGCATCACCCCAGGAGCAGCTACTACTTCTGCAAGTTGCAACAAGGGGCAGCAATTAGTCACTGCCATTTGTGCAAATGTCAAATAAGTTTTGTATGAAATTTAAATTGCAGCCTGTAGAGGCTCAATGCAGAATTGTTACATGTATGGGATGGTCACCACCCAACAAGACAACAGTTCTAAATACCAGATAGGGTTGGGTTTCAGTAACATGTGTGAGTCATCTAACACCTGGAGGTAATATAAGATTTGGTCTTGCAGTACATAATTTGGAAGGTGGGTGGGTTTTTTCCCCCCCTCCCTTTCTGTAACCTCCTGCATAAGTGACTGGTCTGCATTTGTATTTTTAATTTTTTTGTTGTTGGTGGTGTTTCTTTTGCCCTGCCTTACATTAGCCGCCTTCTCAGGGTACTGGGAAGAACCTCAATTCCCTATATCTCAACCCTGTTTTGCAAGTCTATCCAAGAAAAAGAGCCACAGAGTTGTGCAAGACATTTTGAAGGTTGGTAATAGATGCTTCTGTCTTGAAGACAGAGCTTCAAGTGACCACAGCTGTCAGGTGTAGTGTATGGGAATATAATCAGCATTCTGATAAGTTTTGTAAAATCCTCTTAACAGCTACAGTTATCTCTACCTCCTTGCCTGGTAATTTGTCAACACTGAGATCAACTGTCCTCTCTTTTAAATTGATTGTAGTTATTTTATTCCTAGCATTAAAACTTCTTTCTGAATATAAACCAGAGAAGTTTAGTGCTTCCATGGTGTATTAGCAGTAGTTTGTTATTAATAATGTAAATATCTGCTCTCCATCATAGAGTGTTTTTAGGATTTCTGATGTTCCTAATGTACTTGAGTTTTTTGTAATGGACATAGATTTAGGGTTATCTTTCTGAGTAATAAAGAAAATAGTTGCCTTAGCCTGTTTCTCTTGTCACACAACTAAAATGTTCAAAGACTCAAGTCTTGTAAGGAAAATTCTGTTGAGTGTGAGTTTATTTTGGAAAATATATTTATATGCTTGCTGGTGAATGATGATTTGCTGAAAAAGACAGATTCAGGCAAGTCAAAACTATTGGAAAATTTGAATCAGCAAATTCTGTTTGGCCAAAGGAATGAGGTAATCTGTAAACATCTATGAGTATTATATGTATTTTTCGTGTATATGTAGATTTGTCTATAAGTAAGTCCTTTGGAAATGTTAACGAAATTTTTTTTGTAATTACCAGGTAATTTAGGCTGTGTCTGTTGGTGAAATATAACTTACTATTTGCTGTCAGACTCAGGTATAAGAGACAGGTAAACCAGATTGAAGATCTGCTGATCAGTAGGTTTCCTGGAGCACTTGTGCTCTATGCACTGCTCTCAGTATTATCAGCTCACAAGGCCATACCCAGGTGCCTGGTTATGTTTATAGGCTGGGAATGCCCTTGGGGTTGGAGTATTCCTCTGATCCTACGGCAAGTGCCAAAACTTTTTCCGTATTACAAAGAAATTTGGCCTTTGAAGATAGTCATCCCTGAGCTATGGAAAACAGGAGGAAGGATTAGACACAAAGAAAGGAATCAATTTATTCCTCCTACTCAGTTTTGCGTGTGCTCCTAAACTGTGTGAGAATATAAACATTGTTTTTTAATCCCTTATTAAAAATAAATTAGTATGCATGAGCTCAAAATCAAATATTTGATAGTATATAAACCACCCTGCTTTACACCAGATATGCATGTGTTTTTATAAATACACATTCTCTTAATTTTTTGAAGGGTGGGGGCAAGTAAGTATGGAAACAAAAGAAAATCCATTCACATCTACTTGTGAGACTACTTTTATGTAGTGGAATAATAATTCACTGCTTGAGGAGATGGAAATAAACAGATGATTTCCCAGCCTATTTGTATCTTTTAGTGATGTATTTCGGTCAAATAAATTAGAAGGGAAGCCAATGACAATTACTACAAAGAATAAAAGAGATTTTTTTTAATCAGAAAGTTCTCTTAGAAGATGATATTCTAAGTCTAAAAACACAGCATCAGCAGATTTGTTTACTTTGTGTATTGAGTGCAAGGAAAAGTGATGAAGAAAACAAGGAATATTTAGCCTGTGATGAATGTAGCCAATACTGCCAAAGAACATGAATCTTTTGAATGTGTGGTCAGCTACTGTTATTTACAGTTCCATTTGGAGAGGGCTGCATATGTTGCACATAATTCTAAAGCAGTGACGCCATAAACATATTTTTTTATGTAGTCCAATCAATGCTGTTAGGAAGGAGAGAAGTCAGAGAGAGAGTCCTGTTGTGATCCTAAATTCAAACAGTGATCTTGGTCAGAGAAAACATCGTATCAAGGAGTCTCTCTGCATCCGAGTCTTGCAAAACACTTAGAGCAAATTTGCATTGTGATAACCTCAGAGCTAATGGGATGTGCTATGACAGGCACCTCCCAAAGTTTTCCAGCAGTAAGAATGAAGAGTTAAAGGCTCCAAAAAGTGCTCTGAAGGTGCCTTTGCATGTGGTTGCCTACTTGTAAGCCTGGAATTAAACTGGGCAGGGCAGCTTCTGAACCCGGTTGGCTTTGAAAGATGGTGAGAACTGGAAGGGCTGAACTTTGGTTCTTGCTATGAAGAAACACATCAAATAATTCAGGTCTGACATTCAGGGCCCTGGAAGGTAAGGAATATAGGTGGAGACAGTTATATAAGTATTGTCTATAGTAGTTGTACTTTCAGATCTGTTTCAGATGCTGGATCACTTTCTGAGCTGGTGCATCACCAAAGGTCAGTGAAAATGTTCTCCTAGAAGAGATTGTGTCCATTGTAATCTTATTTGAAGTAGACACCCACAGTTTAGGAAAATATCCACAATATCACCAAGGATTATTTAAAAATCTTCCTGAAAATTGATTCAGTATTAGTTGGTGATTGAAGGGGGCATTATACAGGCTCACCCTTTTAAATTGGAAGATCAGAATAAACATTCATTAAATTATTGAGGACAAGATTTTTTTTTTTTTAGAAGGATGAATTGGATGTGTGTTTTTCAAAATTTTGAACCTCTCAAAATTTTCCAGCAAGTCTTTGTGTCCTAAAAAAAAAAAAAACAAAACCAAAACCAAGCAAGCAAAAAAAAAAAAACCCAAAAACCCAAAGCCCAAATCAACAACCTGATACGGAAGTTGCTCTTTAGCATTTAGCCTTTTGCTTTTAGCACTCGAACTTCACAGGCTGTTTGAACATAATCTAAACAGCTATGCCTATGAAGACAAGTTGAAAAAAACACGGCTTCAGAAGTCCTGTAGTATCTGCGGTCTAGAATAAATGGTCTGTTAATATAGGGTGAAGGGTTCTTCACATGAGCATTCGCTTTGAACAGATTGGGGCATGCTAAGTACTCTCGGTAACACAAACTACGTCTTGCTTTATCCTTTCCCTTCTGTGATGCAGCAAAGATGCCTTGAAAATGAGGAGCAAAGCGACCTTACAGATGACGGTTTATAGTTTTCCCTGTCAATCAAATGCATTTGCGTTGCCCTGCAATAGCACTGAATCATTCATGGAGCACTCTGTTACTTTAGGTTTGTGGCGGCGGATTAACCCGCTGGGACCCCATAAAATGATGAGGCGGTGCGGAAAACGCGCACCCGGATTCTCGCAGCGGTTTTTTTCGCATCTGGTTGATGACAACAGCTTTAGCGGCTTTCGCCCGCAT
>NW_008239304.1:1824782-1839243 GCF_000691975.1 Corvus brachyrhynchos | reverse complement strand
TCCCCGGGGGCTGGCACCCACCGCGGCACGGGATGCGTGGTTGCCTGTACTTAAGAGTTTGGGACATTTTTTATCAAAGGGAATGTGTTTGATGCCGTGCACTTGTTTTACACCTACGACTGTGTCTATTTCATTGTTTCCGATTTCAGAATCGATAGTATCGCTAATGTCTGTATGTGAAAGGGCTTATCCGTGAAAGCTGCCTGGTACCTTTGGCCCAGCCGTGAGGCTCCTGCAACCAGGTCCTCACATTTCCCTCACTGGGTTACAGCACAGGTCTGGAAGTCTGTGACTTCTAGGTGGAGGTGTGGCTTCTGTGACTCTCCGGGGATTTGGCCAATACAATTAGTGCTTAATATTCTGCTTTATGACCTGAATATAACCTTGCTTTATATCCTGAAGAGACTTAATGTTAGGGCTACAGATGGGTGTTATAGGATACTGGACATAAGGAGGATGTAAGAGGAATGCAGGGTAGTAAAGCATTGTCTTGGAATGAAAAACATAGGGATTGAAGTGAAATTTGAAAAATTTCTTTGTGGTGTGTTGCCATCTTGATAAGAGGAGGTGAGGATCCTGAAGCTAAGGATGAATCCATTGCCGCTGTGTAATTTGTGCACTAGAATGATGACAGCTATTACTGGGATTTTGCATTGCTGCCAGGGGACAGTCGCTACCTCTCATTTATGTGACGGTTGTGTCAAGCCAGGTGAAAGGGACAAAAAGAGCACACTGTGCTTTCTGAGATGGGGCTATGGCTCTTCCTGGAGACACACTTCTCTTGGTGTCAGTGATGTGAGAAAAGGTTTGTCACTGAGCCCAAGCAAGATGGAATGCAGCAGTATATGCATAACAAACTGCAAAAAAGAAAAATTTCTATGGATTGCATCCACATACAAGCTATAGACAGTGTCAAACATTTCCTGGAACGTGCTCGGCCCCTTACTAAGGGAGTCCTATAGACAAAACCGCCACATGTTGCAATGCCCAAATCACATGTTAGGGAATGTGATGAGTCCTGGCAATCTTTAGTGGTGGATGCTGAAAATGCTGTTTTTTGAAGGGGATTAATCAGGGTTTGAACCAGAGCAAATTCATTGTTTTATTTCAATCCTCACTTTCATTCTGTGAGGTTCTGAACATTTCTCAGAAACTGGAGAGGTACTACTCTCTGCAGTGGCACATGGGAGAAACTCGGGATCTTTTTGGGAAGGGCAGCAAGACAGACCTCATTCTTAGTTATCTTTGCACTCCTTAGGAAGAACTGTAAAAGCATTGATACCCCCCTGCTTCTTTGTTACAGAGCCTAAACACCTATATATTGTGCCAATGGCTACATTAGAGGTGTTTTCTTCTAAAAAATGCACCCTTTCTTCTACTATGTAATAAAAGGTAGCACTGTTTATTTTTCCATGGGAGTCTTTTTAAGCTGTGCAGTAAAAGAAGTGGAGCCTTGTACCAGCCTTGGCAGGAAATGTGAGACTGATTCTGTTCATACCTGAAGGGGGAACCCTGCTCACTCTGAGTATCCATGCTTGATTCCTAGGGCAACAACCAGAATAAGGGTATTTTGTGTGGTAAAGCCTGCAGGATCAGAATCTTTCTTATCTTCATCTGTTATTATTAAAAAAATTATAGACAGCACTACAGACATATATATACATACATAGAGTTACTTTTCATTTATCCCAGACAGCCAAGAAGTCATAAGTTCTGAACATAATATATTCCTGCAAGATAACCTGTGTGTCACAGGGTTTATTTTTTAAATATAGGGAAGTATGAACAAAATACATGCTGTGGCTCATAGACTTACAGTCTGTAGAGAGCTCATGCTTCTAGAAGGCTGGTGAGTACACAGGGATGATACCTGACTCATCTAGTGAACAGCTGTGAAACAAAAAAATTGTGTGTGTTCACTTAGTGAGCAAGTTGATGACAAAATAGATCAGGAAAGTGTCAGCAGGGCATCAGTAAAGACTCTTTGTACTGAGAAAAGAGGCTTTGTACTGAGTAAATCAAATACTGCATGTACATGCAACCATTGCATAATCACCTGTATTGCATGGCTGTGTAGCCTTGTGTGAATGCGTTTCATCGTCCACAAGCATGTAAATCAACTTCTATTTTAGAGTATCAGCTAATTTTGAAAATTAATTTGTAATATATGCGCAATGCTTGAAAAAAAAAATACTTGAGAGAATATGAAAACTTCAGAAATGTGCTTTAGACCTCCAAGGCAACTGGAAAAAATCCTCAGTGAATGAAGAAGCTGGAACAAATCGTAAAGGCCTCGTTTTTCCTGGGGTAAATATTCATTATAGGAGGATTTTCTTAAAGTCCAGATACTGCATTGGAAGTCAGAATGACTTCACATGAGCCAGTCTGGTTTCTCGCATAATCATACAAAGTGTCTTTGCAAATCTTGGAAACCCAGATTAGTAACTCGGGCGCTGCGAGCTGAGCCTTCACTGAGCTCTTCCTGGGGCCGTGGTAAATGCCAGAAGCGTGAGACTGCTGGAAGTTTCTGATGCTACATTAAACACTTAGAGAGTGTGCTGTCTTCTCTGCAAACTTGAACACTACACTACCTGAGCTTCAACTGTGCTTCATGCCAAACAGGGCTTGGGCTAACATTTGTAGTTTTGTGCATTTTGTGGTGGTTTTTGGTTGTTTTTCTGTTGGTTTTTTTTTTAATGTTTGTTTGGGGTTTTTTTGTGGCAACAATTTCTTTAGGCTGATACTGCACTTGTATGGGAGATTAGAGCCTACAATCACTGATGGAAAAGAAGCCCTTAAATAAGGAAAAGCACAAATTGGAGATGAAGACATTTGAACTTTACCAAGTTTTATATCAAGGCAGAAAACCTCACTTTGAGTTGTTGAGGGCAAAGCAGCTAAGGTGGAGGAAGACTTGAATGAGACTGTGTCAGTGGTTATGTGTAGAAGGCGTTGAATGAACGTAGATGGGAAGTGATCAAAATGTTTTGGAGTAGCTTTAATTGCATGAGAAAATATAATTTTGTCCCTGTGCTCACCAAAGATTGGGAAAGTTGACAGAAGGCGGTGGGTAGTAAGGTCAGGTAAAATGAGGAGAAAGAGGTTGTGGGAAGTTGATGGTGGACCAAGAGAAAACAGGACATTTCATGGTAAAGCACAGATTTGGGTTTTTTTCAGGGATAAACTGGGCAACACTTTGCCTTAGTTCAGGTGCAGGAAAATACTGACTACTCCTGAGAGAGGAAATAGGCTTTTGCTTTGGACGTCTGATGGTCTGTTGAACAGAATGTTAATGATTTTATTGCTCATCCTTTTCCCCACAAGCTTCTTTTAAAATACTTCAAACAGAAGGAAATGGTTAATTGGTACTTGAGTGAGACAACTGATTTTCTAGAAAATGACATACCTTGGATTTTGGAGTTTCAAACAACATAGCATCATGAACTGGTGAGGCAGGAGCACACCGTGTGTGAATTGAGCAGTACAGTTGTGACTTGGAACATTTGCAGGGCCCTGTGGGTGTGACCTCAGTCAATTTTATGAGGTGCAACTCAGCTACAATAATCCTTGGACCCATCACTTTATCAAAGACTCCACTTGGCGAGGGTGAGGAAATGAGTTGGGTTGGTCACTGCTGGCACTGAGCCTAAATAAGCTTCCAGGCTTCTGAAATTGTAGCTCCTGTAATAGTCCCCCGCAAAGCCCCCAGGCGTGAGGCTCTCGTTTTCTCACATCCCAGCCCTGCAGTGCTAGAACCATTTCCTCCTGCAGAAAAATAATTAGAGGGTGACTAAGAGAGAAGTGAAAATATGGCTCTATATTGATGAATGGAGAAATCCAAGCTCTGTCTGCTAATACAGACAGGTTTTTATTCCATCAGTGAAGTGCTCCTGTATTCAGCTGCGGCATCAGCCATGTGAGCTGGTACTTTCAGTGGTAAGAAGGTGCAATGTGTAAAGCTGATGAATTTACAAGGAGAAAAATTGTTTCTCATAATAGCTTTGTCATTGTCGCACAAAACCCATTTTAAAATATTTCTTGATTTATTTTAATCTAAATGACTCTGCAGCCATTTAAGAGAACCATGAGCAAGTGCTGCTGTTTTTCAAAAGAGAGAGCGGGAAGAAGAACGAGCAAACGTGTAGGAGGCTGCCGGGGTTTCAGCCCAGCATGGGCAGGGATCAGCTGTGCCACTGTAGCATGGCAGCCTGAGTGGGGAGACAACTGGCTGCCACCTGTGGGTCTTCTGGGCTGCCCTGCTTCAGATGGGCAAGTGCAGTGCTGGGGTTGGTGGCAGAATCTTGTATCACTGGTGATGTCAGAAAGCACACAGCTCATCTCTTGGTTATGGTGATGTCATCAGGTACAGCTGTTTCATTATCTACAGTTAATTGCACTTGATTTTCTAAAGCTTCTTTTCCTTGCACTCCAAATCTGCACACAAAAATCTTGTGAGCTCTTTGATCGGACCTGTTGATGTTCAATACAAATTGCATATGGCAAGAGCTTGTTATTGAATCTAGATGTTAGAGAGCAAGCCTAATTTTTGTGTGCTTGAGGTTTAAGCAAACACCAGTTTTTATCAAGGGCCACTCATGCAGTGTTCCCTTTTTGAAGGGAGATGTTGAAGGGTACAGGGCTGGTAAATGTGCGTGCACTGAGCTCATGCTCATCCAGCAGCACCGCATAAAGGTGGGGGCTGTAAATAGGTCATGTCAGCAGAACACTTTGTATCAGGAATACAGGAGATGCTATGCTGACCGCGCTATGCTTTCACCCTTTCTGTCAGCTGTGGTTTAGCTGCTCCCCTGGCTTAGGTTTGCAACCCCCTCTAAAGGTGAGCTGCTGTCTGGGCAGCAGGCTAACAAGGGCACCTGCAGCACCAGACGAGTGGGAGCAGGGCAGCTGCTGCTGTCTCTACATGGATCAATAGGAAATGCAGAGTAAAACATGGTTGAACTTGCTACTTCTGCATCTGGAATTTTTCTTCGCTTTGTGCATCAGGGAACAGATTTTCTTTGAGCTTGTGAGGATGTTCTGGCTTTCTCATCAAACACTGTCAGGGATATGCTACTCGCTCGCCTGCTGGGAGTGCAGATCTGGGGCGGGCTGTACCTCCTGCATTCTACAGAAGGCTGAGAAGCTTAATTACCTTTCCAGCAAAATCCCTTATGGGTTTTTGTGCCAGGTAGGGTATTCCCCTTGAAGTCACCCAGCCAGGATTTGGCCTGGGGTAGTCTCTGGCAGGATGATTTTAATGCTGCCTGCGTTCAGAGTGGGATGTTCGGTGTCCTTCACAGACCGTGGAGCTTGTGCAGGTCTTGGGAGGACTGTAGCTGCAGGAAGATGGCTGGATGTACGGGTTGAGTGAATTTTTTAGATTTTTAGATTTTTCTTCCTTAATTTTATCATCCTTAAATAGTATTTTCTTAAGAGTTCTGATTTCATCTTATCTCAGTTTTCATGTTCAGCTAAAAACAGAGCTGTAGAATACAAAGCGAAAAATGTCTCACAGAACTGGTGCGAATCCAGGAGAGGCAGACACGTTTACAGATCCATTCGCAGCTCGTTGTTGATGCCGTTCACGTTCCCATTGAAGTCAATGCAAATTCCCAGTAAGTGTGGTTAGGCAGCTGTGCTAGGCAGTCTGCAGCGTTCTCGAGAGATACAACGCTCTCACTCCAAATGGCTTCACTGACTGAGCTACTTAAAGAATTCCCTTTTTGTTAGAACATTTTAAAAAGGGTTAATAGAGGCTGTGTGCAACCTTCGAAAACACTCTGGATCCCAGCTACTGCATCTCAGCGGTTTATCTTTTATTTACTGGAATAACACAAACGGTAAACAAGCTGGGGTAAAAAGGTCTGCAGTCATTAAGAATAAACATGACTACAGAAGGCAGTTGTTTTACTTTTCAGGCTTAAAATGAGTCTGAGTATACAGAATATTCAGAGTTTGTTGATCTAACCCAGACTGCTTTTGACAATCCCACTTCTTTTGAAAGAGTTAATTACTTTAATTTCTTTCAAAGAGAAGAGTTGTCTTCACCTCCCACACCTTCAGAATGCCTTAACAGTTCCCAAAGAAAACAGAAGGGGGGCTCGTTTAGTTGTTGTTTTGGCTTAAAGTGATGTTTTATTAGGGTGACATTAATGTGAACTCCAGAGAATTAGTGAGAAGTCTATAAAGCATGGGTATTTCCCAAGATTTTGTGACATGTTTTGTTAAAACCAGTAAGTTGTAGCTGTGTGATTTATCTAAAATGACCTCATTATTAAAATACTTTTAATTTTTTCCGGAGAAGCTGTTTATTATTCTGTAAATTAGTAATGAATATCTCAAGCCTTTAAATTACATGGAGGGTGAAAAACACAAGAGAGGTCTTCTGATTTCAGAATAAACACAAATTTTTGGTTGTAACAGTGGAGTTGCTGCTAGACTGAGCTGATCATTTAGTATTAAAACTTGTTTGGAATTAGTTCCATGTTCATTACACCTGATTTTTGTTTTCAAAGGTGACGTGTGATTTAGAAGCCTACATACTGGGCATGCATATTCATGCTGTAATCTCCCTTTTCCTGGTCACCAGCAACACTTCTTGGCTAGGCTGCAGTGCCTTCTGAATACATCTATTTTCTCTACTGACTGTAAGAGGAGCTAACATTGGGTAGGCTTCTGACTTAGGGATGTGTACAAGAGCTTATGGTTAAGATCTGGTGAATGCCAGCCTTCATGTGTCATCATCTAATGTACCGTGTTGTGCTTTATGTGCTGTCTGTGCAAAACATACAGTTTATGGACCCTGTCTGAGCTTTTTTCAGCAGATTAATTTATTTTCTTAAGTCCTTGTATCTATTTTAATTCATGTTCCTCCAAAAGAAAAAAAAAACCAAAATCAAAACATCATGTCACATCTGTTTTTGGTCTACATTTTCTTTTTAAACTAAAGTCTCATGCATGTATTACCATAGAGCCTTGCTGTTTTGTTTTCTTTTTTTTTTTTTCCCTCCAATTGAATTGGGAATTAAACTGTGAAGAAGACTTGTAACTGAATTTTCTTAAAATTTTGTGGAATCAAAAAAAAGTGAAAACCACAGTATGTACTTTAAGGCTTCTGGCTAAGGTAATTGAAATGATTGCTAGAGTTACAAGGAGTGGAGTAAAGGGTGTAAACTCCATTTTGGAGTAAGGTGCACATCAAAAGCCAGGATTCAATGCATTCAGTAGGAATAGGATGTTATATATGAAGGTTATTTTCTGGTATGCTGGGGCTAAATAAAGACATCAAGGGTCTATGTAGTGAAAAGGCTGGAAAAAAAATCCTTATCAGTAAAACAGTAGCAGAGTAGGCGGGTTTGGTTTGCTGTGTGACGGGAAATGGAGCTCTTTTGTCTGCCACACATCAGCTTCTATCATCTCAGGATCAGGGTGAAAGCTGGTGGTGTGTTGGGAGCGGGTTAGGAGCTCTGCAGAACAGCAGTGCTGAAACTGAGCTAGTCCCAGCTTGACGTGCTGGGGTTTCAGATTTTGGAACAGAAGTTCTGCCATACTGTGAGGAAATGACTGTATGTGCCGAGGTGCAGTAGCTTCCCCTAGCAGTGAAGTGCTGCCTCTCTCGCTGCTTTCAGGGGCACTGCTGGGGACAAGGACACTAGACTATAGGTGAGGTCTTGGTCCATAGTGCCCTTCCCTTTGAAATGGAGGTTTCTTGCAGGGTCCCAGTGTTGTGCTAGCTGAATTGGCATTGGCCACATTAGCCGGTATTGTCAAAGCACTGTGAGGTTTGGGCCAATATGAAGCCATATGTTAGAGATGTGTCTGTGTACCTAAGATGGCAAGAGAGAATCTTGAGTCATAAACCTGTGGCTGGCAGTTCAAAGGCAGTAAACATTTGTTTTTAATTAATTTCCAAAGCGAGACATTTATAACTGCATAAGCTGGTAGCTGCTTCCTGGTAGTTTTTCATACTGAATTATGAGCAAAACCTCACATCCTTGTTTGCTTGCAAATGAAGTCACGTGGAGACAGCCATTCTTTGCATGGAGCTGCCTGATTTATGATCGAAGAAAGATACTGCTCTGGCTGCAGAGCCTGTCCAAAGCAAGAACAACCTGAATGACATTTTGAGTACTTATGCTTAGGTATGGATTTGCCTTAGAGACAAATGAAATGAGTTGTTTGACCAGGGGAGACATCAGACTGGCCAAGGTTTATTGAACTGTTGTCTTGGCAAAGAAATCCTTCTTAGTCTAATGATCTGGTAGGTATCTAGAAAGTATGGCCCTGATGTTTGTCATACTAGTCCTCCAAACAAAAGAGAAATCATACAGTACTTTGCTATGAGAAATATAACTAGGAGTTGAAAGATACAAAGAAAGTGAAAGGACAGTGAGACATTTCAAAGGTTAAAACTTTCTGCATAGTTGTGTTTCCTATACCATCATATTAGAGATAACTGGATAACACGTGTGACTTACCACATGCTCATCCCCTGACATTTCTGGCTGCAAAACATTCATTTGAATGCCCTTTTATTTTTGTGTCCCTCAAAAGTAAAGGGAGCCCTCAGTGTGACTGTCCTTCAGTTACACTTCGTTGTCCTTCAGTGTTGTGAGTGTGCATTCCTTGCACACTGATCATTCAAAATGAGCCTTTTTTCCTGTGCTAAACTGAATATTTTGCAGTTTTGGCAGCACTTGGCTTATTGCATAAAAGCAAAATTCTAGAAATATAAGCAAACCTGGGGTGAGTCTAAGACATAAATAGACACTTTATACACACCTGAAAAATGGTATTTCAAAGGAAACCTTATGATTATGGTAAACTGACTCCCCACGTCAGGTCTTCACCTGGTAAGACTAGACAATGCTTAAATTTTTCCTCCCACCCAGCTGCTGAGCATCCACAAATCAAACTGAAGTCAGTGGGAGCTGTACATCTGAATTTAAGCAGGAGGCTTATAAATCCTAATAATAATAAATCCTAAATATTTAAGCCAACTTGTGTGTGTACCCTAAAAAAAGAAAGCTAAATTTGATTTTGATTATGTAATAGCCTACACTTAAGGAATAAATGGTCCAAGTTTACACCTTTCTGGATGAAATGTCATACTTCTCTTTGGTGACATCAGTATACAGAG
This sequence comes from Corvus brachyrhynchos, assembly GCF_000691975.1. Classification (NCBI taxonomy): domain Eukaryota; kingdom Metazoa; phylum Chordata; class Aves; order Passeriformes; family Corvidae; genus Corvus; species Corvus brachyrhynchos. The sequence goes on along the minus strand of NW_008239304.1, from coordinate 1,830,104 downwards.
GGATAGAGAGAAAAAAAAAAAGCTATGGGGTTAGGAGTTGGGCTTTCACATGCTTAAATTTTAAACATTGCCATTGTAAGAATTTGTTTCACAGAGAGGAAAAGCTATTTTGTGGTAAAAGATGTCTGGCTGCTTTCCTGGCTCTGCTGGGAATTTTTTGTGGTTTTGGGTAAGGACAGCCTCTCCCTGTGTCTCAGGTTTTTGTCTCCACGCCTAGGTCCTCAGCTTCCATGCTAGGTTTACGTGTGGCTGTGCCATGGACCCAGTGTACAGGTACTTGAGAGATAGCATGTAGTTCAGCATTTGATCTGCCTTTAAAAGGCAGTTCCTACCTGCTTCTTGTCAGATTTTTCCTAGTAGCAAGTAGCCCCAATATTTGTGTTGACTTAGCCATGCTGATGAACATATGGTGAGGAGTCATCAAGAGTTTCTCTCCCTATTTGCCTGCCGCAGATACAGTTTTTTGTTTGCTTAAAAATCTGCCTTGATAGTAGATAAGTATAAAGAAGGAACCAATTCCTTTTCTTCCGGTGCTGATAGGGAGAGTCACAACAGACACATCAATATTTGCAAGGTTTCCACGTGTTGCAGTTAGGGGAACAAATCCATAGTTGAAATAAATAGTACAAACCTTCACTGGAAATCTTTCAGTACAAATCTTTAGTGGAAAATCCTGTAAATAAACAGAAACAGAGGAGCATCTGTTCCTTGATACTCCATGAGGCAGCTGATAAAAATGAAATCTGTATTATAACAGTAGCCAATACAAGATGAAAAAGTACCTGACAGTGGAACACTTCCTGAATAGGGAAGTTTAGGGGCCAGGACGCTCATCTGACTTGAAAATTGAAGAATTGTCTGAAATAGATGTTGCCATGGAGACAGATAGGATTAGCAGCCTGAGACTGATTTCATTGGTCTGCTGCTAGCACAAGTTGCTTGTTTGAGTAGCATTAATATGTTGTCTCATGCTGCTTTATATGCTGAGACCATCTGGCATTAGTGATATTTAAAGGTGCAGTTCTGTTATGGAAAGAGTTGACCAACATGGTTTGATTTATGTTTGTAAGACAAGCTGGAAGAGTTACGGGGTCTTTGAAAAGCTGTCTTGTGCACAAAAATATTCTGAAAAATCACAGCTCATACAGAGATGAAGTGGGGCTTTGGGAAGCAGCACGAGGAATTTCAGAAGTTTGCTTTATACTCAGCACATATTTGAAATATTCTCTGCACAAATATGCACTTTTGCCTGTTTCTTCAGGTGCGTATGTGAAGGCAGCCACATTTTTTCAAAAATAAGCCTTTTCACTGCAAAGCTGCTTGGGAACTACAGCTCCACCACTTTGAACAAACACAAGCTCATATTGTGTATTAAGAAAAAGTATGTTGTAATGTTGCAGTGTTAAATGAAGAAATTAAGGTCTAACCAAACAGAGTCCCTTTAGTTTACTTCATAGTCCATGATTTCAAGACAAAATATTTTCTTTTAGTTTGACTATATACCTTTGAAAATGTATTTTTAGCAAAGGATTTGATGAGAAAGGTTGTAGAGACTAAGATAAACCCTATCTTTGATCTATTTATATCAGTCAGTCTTCATCTGCTTTCCTTAATACCGCTCTGGAGTGGGAATTATCTTCCAAAGGAGCTTATATGACAGTGCTGACATTGCTCAGATGCTTATAAATTTTCACTATTTCGTTCTCTGATTATTATTATCATCATGATACTTAATTATTCTCAGGACTTTTTCGCCAGACAGAGATGAATGGTTAAAGAGTGACCAAATAAGAGCCAGAAAATATTTCTGTCTGAATTTATGAGTTCCAGTGTGGAGACCTTTCTGTAGGCTTGATGCCTTAAGAGGCCTCCTAGACACAGAGACTAGACAGGAGTAAGGGAATAAAAGTAGGTATTTATTTGAAAGGCCTTCAAAGGTACCCCCTGGGGGCCAGAGGCTATTGCCAAGATGGACCCCAAGATGGATAAATACCTACTTTTATTCCTTTACTCCTGTCTAGTCTCTGTGTCTAGGAGGCCTCTTAAGGCATCAGGCTGAGCACGGTAGGAAAAGTGGCTAGAAGGAGAACTTGCTGGATGCTTTGTTCTCCTGGATAGACTTAAAACTGGACGGAATTTGAAGTCAAATCTCGGTAATTATCATTAAGCTTGATAGGCATTTTTACGTGTTCAGCTTACTGATGTTCTGAAACTACTGATGGAAAGCATTTCTAATGGTGTTCTGCAAGGGTATAACACTTGTCCCCAGATATTGATGTGATTGATATTTTTTGATACTGGTGTGTAGTACAATAATAAAATTAAACAAGGGCATGGGGTCCTCTCCACAAATCTTTAGGTTTTAAGCTTTTATTCTGGAGCTCTGACTTTGGTGCCAAAACAAATTCTTCACGTAATTTTGCTTCAAATGCAAGACCCAAGAAATACATAGCTGTTGTTGTCCTCACTCCTTCAAATAGCTTTAGAATGATTACGTTTGATGCTTAATGTTTTTACAGCTTAGTTCTGTTTTAACTCTGTCAAAATGAATATAGGGCACAGGAAGAAAGCCAAGGAACTTGTCTTCCCAGCCTGCTCCCAACCCCCAATTCCTAGTTTGCAAGTCAGTTTGCTCCCTGTTTTGTTTGCTCGTTTTTAACGCTGTCATTCAGTTCTCTCTGAAACAAAGCTTGGGTGCAGTTTTGGGTGCCAGCTCCCCCCAAGACCCAGCTCGTGGTGATACAGATGTTACTGCCACAGAGCTGTTTGCTGCTGTTACCCTGAGCAGTCTTCCTGCATTACCTTGTCATGTCTTGCAGCATTCCATTCATCTACCTACTCTCACAGCACATCCAGGGTATGCTGCACGCTTCCAAAGTGTGCAAAACTCTTAAAATCAGCCTGAGAGGCTGTGATACTACCCCTGCATGATTGTGGGCCTGTTGACCTAGATAAACTCACAAGTAATTACTTCTTGAAGACCCTGTGGGACCAGGAGTAGCCTTCTCCATCCATGGGGAAGGAGCCAGGGTGTAAGCCACCTACACTCCTTGGTGCAGGGATCTTCTGGGTACCCTTAGGCAGTGTAGGCATAATTGTTGGTTTTCGGTTTTATTATTTGTGCTTAAAAATTCATTTCTCAAGCTGCTGATTTTGGCCAGATGCTACTTCATTCCTTCACAATATTTCATTTGTTTCAGTTCTCCAGACACTGACATTTGACATACCAATATTTATAGTCTAGGAATGAACTTTTGTTTTTTCTCCATTCCATTCATTTCCAGGGATAGAATGCTGCAATTCCATAACATTTAAATGAGCTGACTGCAGCTGATTAAGCTATTCACTGAATATTTCAGTGTGAGAAAAGGTAATAGGATTGAGAAACGATAGCATCTGAAGTAGCATTGGTTGTGCTACATTACATTCTGCTGAGTTGCAAAGTCTGGTGACTTGACCATCTGAAATTGAAATAGTTGCAAAGAGGCTTTCTTGTCTGGAGTGTCCAACACAATTCTTTAAATTTAATATTAAGTGGAGTGTAATGAACACAGATGAATGTATCATAAGTTTTGTGATACCCGTAGCCCTGAAAACTAATGATATGGAAATGTGCTTTTGAAACAACCAGCCATAGGTGGCTAATAACATGTTGTTCTCAAAATACCACTGCAATAGCTCTGTAGATACAATAGATTTATTTTAACAATACATTATACATTTTCTATATTCAGTGGATTACAAAAATGAGTCCATATGATGGGGGCAATTTCAGAAACTTGTAGTTAAAAACAGCTGAATCATCAGAAGGTGAAATGTGTCCTGTATGAAGAATCAATAAAAGGGTCCAAAAATGCTTTGTTTAACTATAAACAGAGTTGTTATTAGATGTATGCTTCCTAAGGTTTGTCCCAGGAAAATTGCATCTTTGGATAGCATTCCAGTGCTGCTCCTGTAACCCCAGTGGAATCACAATATGAGGTAAATCTGGAGTGCTCAGTTATTTGATCTGAAGATGAGACAAAGATTTAGTGCCCATGTATACCTCTGACTTCCTCCTCGAAGCTGCAGAGAGTGTGTTGTGCCTGAGCTGCAGCTCACCCTCTGGAGCCCTGGGGCTGTGGGGCTTGCACAGCTTTTAGCAACCTGTGGTAGGGAATCATTTGGTATCTGAGTTGGCCAGACACCTCAGAAACTGGAGGTACTGTCTAGTGCAGTCCAACCCATTCTTCATTTTTGCTTTCCTAGGAACTGAAAGGATGAGGGTAATCTAAACAAGAAAAAAAGTTCCTTAGTGTCCTCTCCAATGACTTAGTGGCATAGTCTTCTGCTCATAGTCACCCACTCTGTACAGACTTGCTAGCACAGAATATGGTGTCTCTATGAGTTCCTTATTCACTTGGTATCAAAATTTACTTTAAGTACCTTTAAATATAAATTACAGATCTCATGTTGGTTTTTACTTTTTTTCTCCATCATGAAATAGATTGGTGTGAGGAGGGACATTGAGCATCATGCTACTAACTGGAGTTAGGAAGAGAGCTGCATTTTGCAAAGGACAAGTGATCATCCACAAGTGAACAAATTAAAATTTGCTTATTGCCAGTGCCTGTAACCTGGGAGAACTTCCCAGATCATTTGTATTAAAATTAAATATATGATCATTGAGCTAGATACACCTTACCCTATTGCTGATATAAAAAATGTAGGTTGAAACCTCTGCAAGCTTTCAGTTATAATTTAGACTCATTATACCCTAGGAAGCTGTGAATGGCGTGTATATTTTTTTATACAAAGATTAATTTAAAACGTTTTTCTCTTTCTTTTTTTCTTCCTCCTTTTTTTTTCTGTTATTTCTATCCTTTTAAGCCTTTTTTTTTTAGTCACTGCAGTTGTCTTTTAAAAGCAGACTCTCAAAATACAGCAAGGGTGAAAGAGAGGATAGGAAACAGAGAAGACTAAAAAAATGTGGCTTTGCTACAGATTCTGTAGACTTTCTGTTTTCTCCAGCCCTTAAGACCTCATTATAGGGTGTATCAAGATTGTACTGTCTAGAAGGAAGCCGTAGTTGTAATGCACAACAAGAACGTGGCACATTAGTCAGCAATCTGTTTATAACGTTGTGGTTTAGAGCAGAAACCCTTTCTGTAGAAGATTCTCCAGCAGAATCTCAGGAAAATGGAAGCAGCTGCAGCTGTAAAAGGAAATGTACATTAAAAAGGCCAGAGAGAAACCACAGATAGGGATCCTCCTCTGCTATTTATAGCTCTGTCATTAAATGTCCCTTTCAAAGCTTTGAACAGAGATAGAAATCACATTTAC
>NW_008239304.1:1791602-1824724 GCF_000691975.1 Corvus brachyrhynchos | reverse complement strand
CAGTCCCTTATGAACTGGGATCTGTCATTGCAGTTATTGTCTAAAGGCAACCTTTGAGCAAAAGAGAATGGGATTACAAGAGATAGTAAGTGTACAGGGTCCAACCTAGTGTCTAGGAATGGAAGCAAGCAAACAAAATATTGTGATAATTTCATCATTAATACTTCTACAGAAAAACACTGATTTATTTGTTGAGATTTCCATGTGCAGAGTCAACAGGAGTGGGGATCAAGCTCTTCCCTGTGATTGCTTTAGTTTAGAGATAGGTCTGTTTAAATTTAGGCATCCTGCTTTTCTGTTACTTTCCCTTTGGTTACCCTTGTTACTTTGCTGTTTAAAAATTCATTGATATTAATGCAGAATAATTTCTCTTCATGTTTACTTGGCAAATTGGTTAGCCCTTGTTTAATTTTTGAAGCAGTTTGTCAGACATGCATAAGTGCCTTTCAAGAAATGTATGTCAAGAGTTGCTTCTTCCAGCTTTCCCATTAACTGGTGTACAATGATGAATGCAACTTCTAGGAAAGAAGTCAAAATTAAATAGCATGAAAATCCATATGGGATTCAGTTCTGCATGCAATAAAATCAATTGAAGCTTTGCCAGTGACACCAAGGGATCCAGAGTATTACTGCAGGCCTGGGCCCTAGGGTATATCACTGTGTCCCGCAGCCATAGGGAGGGGGAGGAGAGAAGATCCAGCAGGCAGGAATTGTGCAGCAAGATTGATTTATTTAATTATTTTACAAACTCTTTTATAGATGTTTTTCTTCATAGTCTAATTGGACAAAGGACCAGCCACCCCTTGGGGGTGATTGGCTAAAATCCTAAAACATCCATTGTCAAAATATTTTTCTACTATACCATAAACAAGACTTTCCAAGGTTGCAGGTGTTTGGTTGTTTACGTTCCCTGCTACCTCTTCTGTGAGAGAGAAAAGGCTCTCACAGACTTAGAAAATAGCAAGAAACTCCTTGCTAGCAGCATTTTTGTATCCACACCAGGGTTTGATATATTCCTTAAAGTATTAAGTACTATGAAAGCAAGACTCAAGGGTGGGGTATAGGTGTCTTCATAAGCCATTAATAATAATAATATGAAATAATTTACTATAAATTAAAATTATGTGATTGTGTGTACACGTTCATGTGTCTGTGCACATTTTATATCAGAAATCTTCCAAAAGGTCCTCATAGAAAGGGAAAATCAAATCTCTCAACTACTGGTTGTAGAGAATCTGTTTCTTGGGAGCTGTAGCAGAAGCTTATCAGTGTGGAAGTGAAGGTGCACCAATCCGTGGGGTAATTGATCTTTAAAGCTCCTGAATACTCAGTAGGAGAAAGAAAAATTAAAAGACTGGAAAGACTTACTCTAGTCCTTATCTTGGATAGGAGTTTACCTTAAAACAGATACGTGGCAAACTTTCCAGCCCTTCATATTCATGCTGCAATTACCTTTTCATAAAGCAGTGCTATGAAAATCTGCAAAGAAGCACAGCACCAACAGCTGTGAGATTTTGTCAATACTTCTCTTTGATAAACAAATGAATCCCAGATCATCTGAATATAATGTGCAGATCAAAATTAACACATCATTATACCTGATCTTGTGTTGCAAGATGTTTTGTATTTTTAAGTGTGCACAGTAAAAGGTTTAATGATGGGTACAATATGTGAAACCCATGCTTTTCCCATTTCTAGTCACACACAGGCAGTTGTGACCATTGTGACATACACAATAAATTGGGACATTTTGCCTTTACTGATGTTATTAGCAAAGCTTTCATGTGCAAAATTGATACTCTGATTATTTTCTTTCCTATATGCTTGGCTATCCCTAATAATAGTTGAAATTTCAGCCTACTTTGAAGACCAGGCTTTTTTGCTAAGCTCTTGGGGGGGTTAAAAAAACCCCAACAACTGAAAACCAAACTCCAAAACCAAACGAGAAACGTTTTTCAAAGCTTTAAAATTAAAAAGCGGTTTGGAAAGCGTTTCCAAAACGCTTTTTATTTTTAAAGCTTTGAAAAGCAAAAATGTATTTTTAAAATTTCTTTGGATATTGTTCTGTGAAAAATTACCAAATTACCAAAAAGGAAAAGAGGAACAATATCTGCCTAAAAAAATGACAGTCTTGTATGTTTAAAAAAAAATTTTTTTTTGAAATATGAAGTGTCAAAAATCAAAAGTCTGCTGCCTTGTGTTTGTATTCCTTGATTTCCTGGTTCAGTCAAGATGCTGTGGAGTGGTCTTTCCTGGAACAGTCATAATTCTTCAGTGGCAATGTTTCACTTGAACAAAGATTTTTTTTTTTTCCCCTAATATAATTTGATTATATTTGATTATATATCTTGATTATATAAGTTTTAATAAAAATGAATAAACTCATAAAATTACCCAATTATGAATCTGTTTGGAACATGAAGGTATAGGTGAAATTCAAGTCTTAGTTTGCCATTCTTACATGGTACATTGAAATTCACCAGTTGTTTATGAAGTCTTTTTTCAGGTGATTTCCTGGCATATGTTGACCCATTTTTCAAAACTTGAAGCATTATTACATGCTGTAGAAAAAGCTTTTGAACTTTTTATCAACTCTGTAAAAAGTTACAGCGGACTCAGGGAAGGTTTCTCAGGCCAGCCTGTTTGCTTGACTTGCAGGAGTGAGGTCAGTATCTGTAACACTGTGGACACAATGACCCTGTCTCACCAGAGGATCAAGGCAAGCCAGAATACCATTGGTAGGTGGCCAAATGAAAGATACCCCAGAAAACAGTGTTTCAAATGTTCACATTAGGCTCTAAAGCTTCAAAGATCTGCTGCGCTTAAACTACGTTCAAGTCAAGAGCTTGCTTTGTCAGCAATTCAATAATTTCAAAGGGGAAAAACATAAATAACTTTAAAAAGGAAGTGGTCTTAGAGAATGGGAACAAAAGTACCAAAGGTAACTTTCTAAAACTTTCTCATGTATTGAAGGGGTAAGAGCAGATAGGTTAGAGGGGTATGGTGCATCCTGAATAACTGTTTTATTTAGTTCTCTGCAAATAGAGAAAAGACATGAAAGAGTCTAGCTAATGTTAAAGTCTGTGAAAGTTCTTTAGATAAAAAGAAACAGAATTCTCCCAAGAGTGCTAATGTGTTGCTATGTGAACAATTATAGTGTGGTAGCAGAAAATGTTTACTGAGTGCCCATTATTCTAGGAAGGATTTTCTGTAGGCTATATCAAAAGAGAAAGAAGTGTTTTGATGCCAGCTAAAAAGATCTGTCTGTTTTGAGATCTGTTCAGTTGCATTTACTCTGAAGAATCATGGCAAGCCAATTTACCAAGGCTCAAACAGACTCTAAAATTGCTCGATAGTTAAGAAGACATTCAAGGACAGTTTCATTCTTTTAAATTATTGATATATGGCTAATTATATGTGTGGAGGACAAATTTATTCAGAAGAGAGAGGCACAAAACCATCCCTTTGTAGGGTGTCCACTAAATAACTAAAACTGCCATTGTATCAGAAAGTATACTTTGTTTAGTCAAGTGCCTGAATCCAGCGGTAGAGAGGAACTGTGTTACCAGAGGTTTCCCTCTCTATTAAAAGAACTCTTCCAGAGGGTGTTTTAACTGGGATTTTTGGGTGCTTATTTGTAGTGCTAGCCTGTGCTTAAAACTGCATCTTCATCACTGTTGTCACCCACTTAAGTAGGTTAAACTTGTCCATGTTGCTTTCACACCTCCATTGAGAAGATTTTCTTGTGCAGTGGGGCTATTCAAATGGAAAGCTGAAGAAAGGACCAGGATAAACAATCCATTCATTAAAGGAAATGTCATAGAATTTTTAGTGAGGACAGATATGAATTTATTATCAGATATGAATTATTTATTATTTCCTAGCAATCTGGAGGTTGGCAGCGTCAGAAAGAGATGATCTTCAACCGTGTGAGACATTCATTTCCAATGGGATAGGAGGTGTTGTAATATCAGATGTTCTGTGAAAAGAGGCAGGGAAAGAAATCTTCTTTGTTGAAATGATGATGACATTATTGTTATTAGGTTTTCCTTGATATTTTTGTGTGAAATAATGTCTCTAGCTGATATCACAAAAATGAAGTTGATTGTTCTAATTCTTTTTGATACCCTGTGTTATTAGACTTCTTAAAATGGATTTTTTTTCACATTTCCCTAATAAAATAAATATAATTTATTAAAGTAGTCAAATTGAATATAACTATTATGATTTCTTCATAAAACATACTTTGTTTCTTCAAGGAACACTTTAAAATTACAATTTTTATGCTAATTTCCAAAGTTCTTTCTCTGTTCTTTTCTTCTTTACATTGTTTTTATGTTGTTTTTTTTTTTTAAATCACAACTCTGGAGGGAAATTCCTGACCTTTTCATTTTTCCCATGGAAATGCTGAACTGCATTTGACATGTCAACTCATAAAGTTGTCATAATGTTATAATTATGGTTTCAGACCTGTGTCTCTGAGAAATTTCCTCAGGAACCATGAATCATAAGCAGTGTTTGTAGATAGACTCTGGAATTAAATTTCACTGGTAAGTGGAATGCAAACAATGAAATAAGAAGTGTTCTTAGCCAATTATCAAGTGTTACCATTTTTAGAATGATCAGAAGAGAAAGAACTAGGCAAAACTTCTCATAATTCTAGTAAAAGTGAAATCACAGTATATGTAATTTTTGTATTAATTTGACTTTTGAGAATAATCTATAATTGAAATGCAATTTTGGTCCATATCATGGACCAAAACATCACTGTTAAGGATACTTTTTACTTAATTCAAGTTTATTTCACTTACAGCAAAGATGACTGCTTTGTTCCTGGATAGTAAAGTCAACACAGCAGTGGAAGAAATGAGCTGGGTTTTGTATGAACAGTTATGCAGTGCACTGCTTTTCACTGATTTAAGTGAAAGTAGAAACTGGTTACAAGATATTTTCCAGGGATAAGAATACTGTGATGATGGATAAAATGGAAAAATGTGAGAGAGGAAGGTTAAAAAGTGACTCAGAGGGAGCACTAAGTTTTAAAGCACTGAGCCTGTAGAGGCAGCAGCTAAAATAATGTCACCTTTTGACACAGACTGGGAAGGGCACATCCCAGCACTGTTTCAATGCATGTGATGTTCTATCAGTTCCAAGTGCTTGAAAAAACAACCCCAGTGTTATGGTCCTCTGAGAGGCCGAGCACTGGTTTTACTTCAGTGCTTTTCAAGGCCATAAAGAGTATAAATGCAAATATATTAATCTGGCAGTAACCCAGGACACATAACTACTGCTGCTGCCTTGGGTGTCCAACAAGTCTCCAGTGCATTGGTGCTATTACTGTGCCAAACTGAATATTTTGCAGGATGGATGGACAGAAAGCAAAGGGTAGGGATTAAGCAGTGGTGAGGTCACATGTAGAAACTACTATTTGGTGTGGAATACCCCATCAGAGAGAAAGTAATTAACTGTGTAAACTTAGTAGAGAGGAGTTGGTTTATAAGAAAAAGGTGAAGACATGAAGTAAGCAAGCAGTAGTGTAAAAAAAACCTACAGGAAAAAAAATCTAGTAGTAGGATTGAAGCTAGAAAGTTAAATTATGAAAAAAATATGAACAAATCCCCAGAAGTGTTCATTCTCTGCTTGTTCTTAGTCCAGTGGTGGTTGGTGTTGTCTGTGGCATGAGAAGCCCCCCTCCTCTCCTTTTTGTCCTTCTTATTGCTAGCATGGTAACTCTTTGCAATTTTAGATGATGTGAAAACAGCTGGATGCAATGGGTGGTTGGTCTGAGCCCTTGGTCTCACAGGGTGAATGGTGATGAAAAGCTGATTGTTACCTTACAGCAAGGCCAGGGAAACATTACTGTGGTGGCCCAGTGCTGCCTGTCTCCGACTCTGAGCACAGCTCCTGGGGGCAACTGGCCGTGTTCCATCTCCAGGAACACTCAGCACTGAGGCACTGCCTGTCTGAGGGCTGTGGTCTGGGGGGCTCAGCATCTGGCACCTCTGTTTCTCAGGCTTCAGAGAACACTGTTTGAGCTCAGGCTGCCAGGTTTACACCTTTTGCCTGTTGTCCTCTCTCCTTCTGGGTCCTATGTAATAAAAATCCCTTCTCCTTCACCCTTTACTTTAGAGAACCTCCAGTTTCTTCAAAGCATTTCTCCGCTGTTCTCAAAAACATCACCTTGAGTCATGGAATAGCCTTCTGGGCAAGCAACTGAATTTCAAAGTGCTGCAATGCTGTGAGACTGCTGCCTTTGTTCACTTACAAGCCTTGCAGCTTGTTCCTTTCAGAGGCTGACATGGTATATTATTTCATATTTCATCTTATGGTCTGCTTAGGGTAGCTTACACTGGTCTTGTATTCTTCTCTATAATTGCCTTTATTATTTGACCTCTTAAAGCAGCTTAGCTCTTAACTCACCCTAAAATCCACAATAACTTCTGAAATATTTTGATTTGGTGGAAAAACTTAAGAGTGATTATCTTCTGTATTGTATTTTAACCTCAGGAAATCCTGGCCTCCTGTTCCCCTGAAGGAAGGACATGTAAGGGCTACAGGAGCATGGCATCATTTGTATTTCCACAGTGATTTCCAGAGGAAATCTTAGCATGTATAAGTGTTTTCTTCATTTTTTTAAATAAACTTTTCTTCTGAGTAAGTAGTTTAAAAATGCCTATCTGTCTTCCATTTCTAACATTCTGTAAATGGTAAGATAAATTAAAAATGCACAAGGGTTTCTGAATGAAGATAAGCTCTTGGAAGTTCATGGAAAAAAGAAACTTTGTCTTAATGCTATACCTTATGTATAGGATATAGGTTGATGAAAATAATTACAATGCCATAGCCTTAAAAATTTTAAAGGAGAAAAAGTGTGTTTTTCTATCTCCTCTTCAAGCCTGTATGATGGGAAATGAAGTTTTTGTGCACTGTGATGTAAAGTAGGATTTATAGCTCTGCTATGTAAACCCTGATTGGATGCTTTTGGCTTGTTTCATTGCTTTTTGGATAATTTTTGCAATGTACAGATCCAGTGGAGAGATTTGAATTTAAAAAGAAGTGGGGTTTAACTTGGTCTGCTACCCAGGATTCTGCTTCCAGAATAATTCTTTGAAATTACCTACATCAAAGTTTCTGTAAGAAAAAAGTAGCACTAGGAATTTTTGCCAGCCGAATGTGTCCGGTTCAGTATCCTGTATCTCCAGGCAGATAGTATTGATGCCAAAGTGAAATCTCGATTTCCTATATTTGACAGAAAAAGTATATCTAACAGAAAATGTGCTCTGAGGGGAATCTCTCATGTCTCTTTAGACCTCTGAAAGGCACAGTGTCACTGAAAGCAGTGTATCTGCAGAGTGCATTATTTGTGGAATGCACATCTGTGTTATGTGGTGCTCATTAGAACAGTTAGTGGGCTGCTGCTGTGGATTGCTGCCACCCATACTTGGCTGTGCCCATCTCTTTACATCTGTTATTCCTTTATAACTAATTGCAGTCGAATCTAGGAGTAATAGAGTAATCCCATACTACAGAACTGAATAAGTAAGCCCACCAAACTAAGCAATAATAAAAAGTCCAGCACAGAATAATTTTAAAGAGCAAAGTTCTCTTTCTGTATAAAATAATATAGCTAGGACCATGTGTAATGGGAAAAAAAAAGAAACAATAAAAACCAGAAAATGTTACTTGTCCAGATCTTAACACTTGTTTCTTTCGTACGTCCTTATGCACTTAAGTGTGGAGGTTTTGCACTTTCAGACATCTGGGCCTTCCTTTTATCAGAATGTGGGTACTGAAGTTAGAATAAATACACAGATAAGTAAATCACACTGTGAATCAGTATGGTTATCTTTGTGCCAGCCTTCAAACTTCAGGCTACTTTTCTGCTCACTATCAGTAACACATTTAAGTGTAGTATTGTAGTGTAGTCTGATCACTTCAGACAATAATCCTGTTGCAATTCGTAGACAATTTGGCCCAGGATTTGGAGTAATGTGGCTTGATACTATTTTGTCAAATCTCAGAAGTTCTAAAGCATTTCCATATTCTGTAGAATTTTGGTTTTTCATGAATTAATGTTTCCAGCCCTTCACAAAAGCCAGAAGTGCTTTTTGAGTTTGTATGCTCAAAGAGGAGCCACAACACTCTAATCTCTATATCAATAAAGATGTGAGTCTGAACTATCATAATACATTTGAATATCAGCATCTGCTCTCCTACTGATGAATTTAACAGCCATATTCACTTTAAAAATAAAATTATTGTGGCATGGACCATTGCCTGTGACAGGTGCTTGGATGCTGGCTCTCCAGGATGCTTGCAGTCTCTTACATCTTTCAGTCGTGGGAAAAAGAAACTTTGTCTAGTTAGAGCAAAATCTTCTGGCAGGAGGAAGAGACAAAATTTCCATGCAGATATTGTCAGCTTCTCTGGCTTCCTCACTTAACTGGTTAAAAAAATAGCTGTCTTTCACTCTTGTATGTTGATTTAGAACATTCATGGGGTTTTAATGAGCCTACTCTACACAGGAAGGGCATGATAAAAATGCAGTTTCTTCTCTAATTTGGTGTAATTTACCTGAAAAATGTTATGTTCACAAGGTGTGACATTGTTTTCACAAACCTTGTGTTTTCCTTTGTAGGTGGATTTCTGTGACTGTAATCCCAATCCAGCAATTCTAAAATAAAACCATAAGATAGGACATTTCTTTCCCTCATTTAAATAGAAATATGTAGCTATAAAGCCAAATGATAAGCAAATAGCAGCTGAACATCACACGTCATCCTGCTTTCCCTCGTGTGCATCGATGTGATACCAAAACTACATCTGTTAGGATATTTCTGCAGCAAAAATCCATGAAGAAAGAGTGCTGCAGTACAGCTGCCCAGACTTTCAAATATATCATAAGGCTCTTTATTTTTTTTTTTTTTTTAGTGGAACCATATTAGCAATATACTCAAGAAAAATCTCAGTGCAATGAGAAGTGAGTGCTATGTATTTTTTTCTCTGCCAGTATTCACTTGCTTTTATTCTAACTGTTCAGTGAAGTGATTTCATTTTGCTCAGTCTTGCTTTTCTTGCACCATCCTGTCTGTTTCTTCATTTTGAACTGTTCCTTAAAGAAAACACACTCATAATCATTGTCTATTTGAGCTGAATATTGCTTATTCTGCATGTTTTGGAGGTTTCTTTGAGCCCAAAGGCTTGGAGCATCATTTAGGATTGGTACTTGATTTTGTTCCTGTTGAAACATTAACAGACAAAATATTAGTAAATGTTACAACCTCAGTGTAAGATTAAAATATTAATTCGTACTTCTGATCTATTAATGATTGCTTCTGTTGTCTACTGAGCAAATTTTCAAACTGCCTTTCTTGCACTTGCTCTTGTGACTTCTTTGGTAGCAAATAAATTCCCCACAGTACTGTCAGAGGCCATGCTTGATATCCTTCCTCAGACCTCTCCTTAATATTTACTTTTTTCACAGCAGTTCTTAAAGGTAAGGGAGGAAAAAGGGTTAATGTGATCTGTGGTAAGATCATGGCCTGCCCTGTGCTTGCCATATGGTTCTATTCTCCTTTATTTTTTCCTTTTTTTACTTACATAGCAGACGCTCTGAGAGCAGGTACAGCCTTTGTTCAGCAATGGCACAGTGGTGTCTGTCCTGTCCTGGAGGCTGGTCCAGGCTTTGTGACAATGGAATCAGTGGATGGGAAGTCTTGCACTGCTGGAATGGCAGCCTCGAGTAAACCTTGGTTAAAATCCCAGAATGGCTGTGCCTATCTCTTGTAATCGTGCTTGTGTGCATGTTGGCAAGGAGGGTCTATCAGCTCTCACTGATGTGTTGGTTTTTATGGTGTGTAGTTTTGGGTTTTTTTGGTGTTTTTTGTTTGGTTTTTTTTAATGTCTGTTGTTTAGTGATCAGTACAGTAAAGTGATTTTTCATATTTCTTTATAGGACTCAAACCACTTTCCATTGACAAGCAATCCTAAATAGGAGCCTTTCTTTTTCTGGGGAAAAACATCATGGTTGGACTATTTTTGCCTATTTGAAAAAGCTGTAAGCCAAAGCATGAAATGCTCATAGCAGGCATGTATAATACATAGCTCAGAAAGCCTGATAAAGCTGGTTTCCTACATTACAGTGTTATCTTTTAGCTTGGTAGTTTGTAAGTTATGCAGCCGTGACAGAACAACATCTAGATGGAAGTCTGGAAGCTGTTCCTAGTCAGGAAACTCCCAGTTCCTGAAATTATCTCTTGGACTTTGTGTTTTCTTTTTTTTTTTTACTTAGGTTTTCCCTCACATCCTGCTTCCTTTGACATGTTGAGTAGATTATTTAGATCTAATGGGGCCTTCTGAATAGTGTAAGACGTGATAACAGCATTGTTCCCAGTGTGAAATATTTTATGAGCAAACCCTGGGTTTGAGTTTGTCACTTTCATGGGGTTGCAGTACTAGACTACCAGGTCCAGTGGGGAACATAAAGCTTACCCTGGCATCCTGGAATGCGTTTGGCCCCTGCACGGCCTTACTGCTAAGTGCTGCTTTGGCTTCCTTCTGTGAAAAAAGGGTCATTCTCTAGCATGGGAGAGTTTGAAATAGTTGTCTTAGCATAGCAGTAGTGTAACATAGATGTGATTTTACTTTCTGTCATCCTTTTTAAGCAAAATCAGGCAGTCAAGCATTGACACCCCACTACACCTGTGTGCCCCACACCGATACCTTATGCACACTTTTTCTAGTAGCTTTTCAAATGGTGTCAGGAGTCTAAATTTCATATTTCCAGATGGTGTTGTCAAGCTTTGTAAAATTTTTTGTTTCATACCTGGTTTGAAGAGAAGGCCTCAGTGAAAACAAACCACCTGGAGAATTCTAATATGAAAAATTAATTTTTCTAGGTACACAAATGCAAGGAAAACTTATTTGAAAATAAAAGAGCTTTTAACGGGGGCTATATTTTTTTACCGCCAGATAACTTATTAATAGGTGAAAAGCTTTTCCTTAAAAAAAAAAAAATTGTTAAATGTGGATAGAAAAATTGCATCCAGAAAGAAACTATTTCAGAAATAAAAACTTGATTGAGAATTTAGAGGAGTCAGTGGAAAATCTTTTCTCAAAGTTGGCTTTTGCTTGAGTCTGTAATGCCTTGTTCTGTCAAACTCCTGAGTATGTACTTGACTTGATATTCCAGCCTAACCCCTCTGGTGCTAATATGCTGAAGGTGCATATATGTTTAATGGTTTGAGTCCTACATAAAGGAAAACAAGATAAAACTGAGCTCTCAGTGCAATTTCAGTGGTAGTTTTTGCTACAGCTGAAAGGGAAAATGTCCTTGTTGTATATATATATAAGAAGAATGTTTCTGTGGTTAGAACCAGGTCAAATGTCACTGAGTAGTTTTGGGGAGAAAAGTACAGATCTTTTGTGTTGGGTTAGTAGTGTGTCTTGGTGAGTTTTATGTGTTGGCTGCTGTTTCCCAAATTTGTTGCCTTTTATTAGGTGCAGTTTTTAATGGTCAACGTAGTAATCTTCGGTCCCTTTGCCTTCTGTTTCTGTGTTCCTAAAATCTGAACACATTTTTTTAGATAAGTTACATTTTGTAACTATTTCTTTTTTTCTTTATGGTTTAGCAGACTGCTGGAAAAAATATCCTGAAGTCTGCTTTTGGCAGTCATCACACTGTGATCATGAAAGTTAAAACCAGGTTGAAAGAAACAGTGAAGTACATATAAAAAAAAGAAGTAGAAAATGTGTCAAAGACTGGATACCTAATATTTCATGAAACAATCCAAACAGCTTTGTCTTTCAATGCAAAAATATAATCATTTCATAAAAAGGATTTTCTTTCAGATTGTTTAATTAAATAAGAATGGGCTACTGAATCATAAGGTGTAACAGGGTTAATAAAAACAGGGAATACTGGGTCACTTCCCAAAAGGTTTTTTCTCTGTCTCCCTTGTAATCATGTGGTTTTCATTTTGTTTGTGAACTGTGCCAAATCTGTCTTTTCATATGATTTTGAGTATCTGCAAATGCAATTTCTTTAGTTAAAATTAGAAGTGTGCTTTAGATCAAAGACAATGTTGCTGAAAAGAAACACAAAAATAATTTTCATGACCTGGGAATGACCTCCTTGTTGCCTGAGTCTCTCAGTGAGGGATGTTCCTGCCTTTTTATAAGGCCTACGTGTCCACATACAAACACAGTGGTAGAGAAGTGCTTGTATACAGTTAGAAAAGATTTTGCATCCACATTACTCAGCACTGCTCCTCTGCTGTTTGTTGAATTCCTGTTCATGAATTAAAGAGCTTGATAGATGCATTTTGATTCAGGTACCACATCATCTTCCTGTTTGATTGGCATTATTATTTCCTAGGTTCCCTTTTTTCTTTGTTTAGAGAAGTTTTTCTTCTCAAAATGCCCCAAATGCTTCAAGTGAAAATGCTGCTCTAGGGCTTCTCAGGAGATGCCTTCTGGCTGTTTTATGCTCTCTTCTGTGGGCTGACTAGTTAGCTACTTCATGGGCTCTCTAGACATGAATAATGGCAGTATGTATGAGAAAAGTAATTTCACAAATTTCAGAATATTTTGAATAAAGGTACAAAGCGTATAAATCCAGACTTTAAACCATGCCAGATTTTATTATACCTCTTTGTTATACTTTGCCAGCCTTCTACACCTGCATAAAATTGAAATAAAATGCAATAAATCTGGAAGGTAGGGCATTGTTTTCCTCCTGGTTTCAGTGCTTTAATACTGGTCTGAATTTCAGAAGTGTGGCAAAATCTCAGCTCCTGGTGTTTTATTACACTCACTAAAAAATATAAATGACTACACAGGAATTGTGGTGCAAATGCTCAGGCTGATGCCAGATACCACTGATAGAAGTAACAAAAGCCCTTTGGACTTTTATTAGTGAACAAATTTGTCCTTGGATAAGATGTACCTTTTCACTAACATGATGTTTCCTCTGCATTGTCCAAGAAGAGCTTGTCTGATGTACTGCTAGTAACATAAAAGAGAAAGGAAGTTTCAAGTGAGATGAAAGGCACCACAAAAGATGGATTTTCTGTAGCTGCTTTGTATTGCTCAGAGGAAACAGTAATTAGACGATGCTAGGAATTACTCCTTGGTTACTGACCCTGCTGGTCATTGCCCTTTAATGTCCTTGGCATACTGGAGGCATAGTGGGTATAATGGTAGAACATGGCTATTTGCCCTTTGGTGAGGAACGTGCCTTGTTACTTTGAAGTAGCCTTTCTGCGTGCACTTAGAATAAACCCGAGGTAGGTTCATTTTATACCAAATTGCACAGAGCTCTATTGCCCTACATAGGGCTCATTATAAAATAGGTGGTTGCTCAGCTGCTGGTTGACTTTCTGCACTTAAGGTGCTGTTCAAGGTCAGGGTTGCAATTTCTGTTCTTGACTGAGACCATATGCACAAGTCCTTTCTGTAAATGCAGGAATGTCTTATTGCTCTTTGGAGGGAAAACCCAGTGGAAGCTCTGAGGAAAGCTGAGAAGATGAAAAGCATTAAGTTTGTTCCCTGTGTGAGGAAAAATACCTGGTTTTAGGACACTGCAGTGTGTGCTCTGAGCAGACCTAAAAGCCATTACAGGTTTTTTTCTTAACCATTTCTATCTTACGAAGGCTGTTCTGCATCTCAGCTCGACAGCTGTGCTGTGGTTTGCAGAATCAGGGTCAATGTCCATATGCGATTTTTTTTTGTCTGGAGCTCCCTTATTTAAAGGTAAAACATCTCTTGAAAGCCTTCTGGATTCACTCACATCTGCTGTGGAGACAAAGGATTTGTCTGGTTCAGTTACCTCCATCATTATTACTGAGTCATAAAGCTGTTGTATGATTCACTTCTTCCTCTTACGCATGAAGTTTGATTTTATTAGCCTCTGCACCAGTTTAGCCTCCTCTCCTTAAACCATTCTGCTATCTTGCTAGGAATAGTAGTCACTTCTTTTCTTTTTACTATGCAAGATGATAAGAGGGGCATTTTCTAAAGGGTATCTGTATTTCAAACATATGTGAGGGTGAAGAGAGACCACCTTCAGCATACAGGTCTGCATTTCTACCTGATTATAAATAAATTACTAAGGTACAATACCAATTTTTATTTAAAATTTTTACATAACATTGACAATTTCTGAAGCCAGTGTTGCAACATTTGAATATGTAGTGTTGCTCTACCAATGTTGACCACTCTCTACCCATTTAACCTTTATTTTCTTCTGCTTTATACTGACATGATTTAACCATTGCTGACTAAGGCACAATTGAGATGTACTGCTGGTTATCACATAGGGTTCATACCTTAAATGCAGAAACTTGAGAGAGTATTAGCTGCTAAAAGCAGGCACTTTCCCATCAGGGCTTCACAGAGTTTGCCAGGCTTTGAAGCCTACAAGCAGATGTATTTTTTCTGGGAAAAAAACCCCAAAACAGCACAAAAAGCAACCAACAACCCCTGTAGCATCTAAAATGACAGAACTCTGTTGTTAAAAATTATTTCTATCAAAAGGGTGATAGTAAAATAATTTTTAAGACTAAAAGAAGCTATCTGGGAATTTGTTGGTTTCTGAGAATATTGACATAAATCAGGTTGGTTGTGTTCTGATGTAAATGGTGTCCCCTGTTAGTCATCACATGTTGATTTTTCGTAAGTTTCTCCACATAGGAGCAAATTAACAGCATAATTAATTTTTGCACTATGTCATTGTCCTTCTTACTGTCATTTTTATAAAAGGTCACTTTATAACACCTTCTGTAAACTCCATGGCCAATAATCACAGAAGCTAAGATCAGTAAGTATTAGGGCTCATAGAAGCAAGGGAAGCTGAATAAATATGCCAGTGCAAAAAGAACTCTTTTTCTGTACCATGCTGTCTACACAAGGGACTTGTTACCGGGGTACATTTATGAGGAAATTTTATCCCTTTCCCTCTGTTAGCAATGACCAGTGTACTTCAGCACCATCTGCCTGAATCACAGATCTGCAGCCCACAGGTTTTTTCACACAGTGTCAGATTGTGACAAAATAGCAGTGGAATAAAAGAATGTTCCTGTTACCAATCAAGAAGGAACGTCCAGTACCAGGAGGTAG
Organism: Corvus brachyrhynchos; assembly: GCF_000691975.1. Classification (NCBI taxonomy): domain Eukaryota; kingdom Metazoa; phylum Chordata; class Aves; order Passeriformes; family Corvidae; genus Corvus; species Corvus brachyrhynchos. The sequence continues at coordinate 1,809,607 of NW_008239304.1, read as the reverse complement.
TGGAGTAACAAGTGCCACTGCGATGCCTCAGAAAGCCTCCTGGAAATCCAGGAAGCAAGTCTGGAGGCTTACCACTAGTTATTTCTCTTAAGCAGAGAAAGTGTATTTCCCAAGGACCCAGAACATCCTTGTGACAGAAATTGTAATACTTTTCAGTCAGAAATAGCTCTGCTCTACGGCGAGAGCAATGCAAGGAGTTTTGCTGGGTGCAGATGAACTCTGGGCTTCCTCGCACGTGCTGGTGCAGCCCAGGGCCCAAGGCAGTGCAGCCCTGAATGCTGCCCAAGCTTGCTTTCCTCCTGGAAAATGGCCTTGCATTGAGTTCTGGGGAATGATGCTACAGAGGAGGAGCCCTGTCCTGACTTCACTCCCTCAGCACTTTTCAGATTTGCTTTATGCTCTGGGCACTGCTGGGAAAATCACAGTGTCCATCATTTCCAGCCTGGGAATTGCTACTGCACAAGCTCGTGGCTGTACTTCTGTGCTTTTGGCCACCCATATGGCAGGGGGAATTGTAGAATGGTTTGGGTTTGAAGGAACCTTAAAGATTATCTAGTTCCAGCTCCCCTGATGTGGGCAGGGATCCTTACAGGTTGCTCAAAGCCCCATCCAACCTGGCCCTGGACACTTCCAGGGATGGGGCATCCACAGCTTCTCTGGGCAACCTGTTCCCATGCATCACCACCCTCAGAGTAAAGAACTTCTTCTAATCTAAATCTACATAGCAATGTTTATTGGACCTGTATAATTTACTGAAAAAGAACTATTCACATGTTTTCATTGACTTTTTCTTTGTTTTCAGTAATAAGGGAGACCTCACTGTGATTTCTTCAATTATTTGTCCAGCATTCCATATAAATATAAATGGGTTTTTTTTTTCCTGATTTTTTATTTCTTCTCTTCACAAAATGAGAATGAGGAAAAGCAGAGCCCAAATGTGTCTCCTGCTGGCAGCAAGCGTTTGAACTAGTTTAGCTTTGAAATTTGCCATGTATTTGTTACATGCAAAAGGAATGAGATAGTTGAGCTCGGTCCTTTTGAAGTGCTCTGATAACTGGCAAGTACCTTTGTAACTGAAGTGAAAAAGCTGATTCTACAGTTTGATGAAGAGAGAAAGCTTGTTAAAGTGAACTTGATGAGAAACCATCATGAATACATGCCTAAATTATGTATCAACTTTCTCATAATTGGGTTTATTTCAGTGATAAATTGATGGAGTGAAAATAAAAAAAGATCTTTGCTCTATCTGCCAACCAAAACTTGAGGGATACAATGAGTGCTTTTGAAATGAAAATTCACTTGTTATAAATGGAAAATCCTCCTCTCCTACTGAGCACAGTGGAAGAGATGAATCCCACAGCCCACAGCCAGCATCACAGAGTACAGAGTCATGACATCTCTGTAGTGCCGGTGTCATTTACAAAGAACGCCAGGGTATATTTTGGTCTGTGTTTTTCCTAGCAGGGAGAGCAAAAACTGGTAGGTAAAAACCCCTGTTTCATACTCTGCCACAGACTGGTAAGGGTGGTTCACAGACTGGTAAGGGTGAAAACCAGTTTCATGCTTGGTTTCTTAGGAACCTCCTCTTCACTGCCGACCTAACAATACTTGCTGCTGTAACACTAATGAATTCTGTAAATGCAAAGTCCTATTTAGGGCATGAAAAATCCAATTTGTTGTGAAACTAATTTGGTTAATCCAGGTGTATATATAGAATGTTATTTGTTGCTTCTAAATTTCTGACAATTTTTAAAATCTGCTTCGAATTTAAAAGAGGCTTTTTTAACACATTTGCACAAAATGAGGGGTTTGTGCATATCACATTTCAGTGTTTCTTATTAAGTTAGAAGGGTTTGATTAAATAACTAAACTTGTTTTGCTTTACAAGTGATTTGTTATGATTCAAAGAATCATCACCACCTGCATTGAATAGAACCATCAGTCTGTGCGCAGTAACACCAATCTAGTAAGCAAAAATTGTATTTTGTGGTACAGCAGGTGGGCTTTTCCCAAAATGCTAGATGCAGTGCTACATTGTGCAACACTTCAGTGTAAGTGCAGCATATTGTGGAAAGATCACAGGGATGTGCCAGCAAAGATCTGTAGGTGGGCACTGCAGGAGATGAGCAGATGCTTTGCCCACTTTTTGTGGGAGGCTGTGCCAAGTCCTGTAGCTGCCGGGGTGAGAGTGGGCTGTTGGAAACCTGGAGAAAGCACTGAGTCATCCAGAACTTTTCTGGTGGAAATAGCTGTCTTGGGCATGAGGTAATCTGTCTGGAGGATTTAATTTCCAATGCAAAGACACGTAAGATCCTAGTTTGAAGCCCAGCTGACACACTTTGTACTCAGTAGAATGGAGATTGCATCTTAATTTGTACATGCCAAGGCCAGCAGAAACAGCTGCTGCTTGTGAACTTTCACTCCAAATTTAATGTGTTGTACGGAATTTATTGTTAACTTTGATTTTAAGCAGTAGTGTTCAAGTAATTATGAAAATTTCCAGAAAGAGCTTGAAACTGATTTTAAATCACAGCTGTGAAAAGTGCATGTGCTTTTTTTAAAGCAAGAGATTGCCAGAAGATACTGATTTTGTTTTCATTTTGTTTTCTTCCAGTGTATTTTCTTGCAGTTAATGGCAAGGAAGGGAAATACTACTTTTTTCTGAAATCCTTGGTGTTGACTTTTGACCTGTTTCTGCTTTCATGTAAGCCACCTGTGAAACTTCCAGTAGTTTCTCTTTCAGCAAGGTTAGACCAATAGTCTTAGTAAGTGTTGTACTAAAGTTACGTAAGGCCTATCCAATGATTTGGAAACAAATACTGCATTTTGGCTCTGTCTTTCAATGCCATTTTTGCACAAGTGTGGAGATCAACATTTCCATTGAAATGCAGTTTTGAGGCAGGTTCAAGACATTTAGTTTACAGGGTATTGGAAATCTAAATTTTCTAATTCGTTCACTTTTCTATCTTGCATCTTCATTTATTTTCTTCTTTTCCTCTCTTTTTTTTTCATATTTGAAGGAGAAACCCATTTTATAATCTTTTGTTTTCCATGTAGTTGATCTCCCGATAATTTTTTTTCTCTTTGAAATACTAATAAAAATTTGTAGCATAAGAAAGTCTTCAATAACATTTAATGAATTAATTTCTTGCCAGCAAGGGTTCTGAGATTTTTTCTGCCATTTATCTACAAGAGAAGTTTGCTGGTTGCCATATTAAAAATGACAAACAACTGTAAGTAATCAGAAACACTAAATCTGTTATTTCAGGAATGTGTTGGCTTTTCCATAAGAAATACAGGAAAGCAGGAGGACTCGATTTTTAAGGATATTTGAGGCTGGTTTGCAAATGAGTTCCTTAAGTGCTTAAACTTCCCAGGACTTGTTTTTCTCCCATATGGCTTTCAGTTCCATGAGTGGAATACTGTACATTTTAAGGCTAACTGCTTGACATTAGACCATGGCTAGTGGCATGACGTTGCCTTGACTCGTAGCATATGTAATTAGAAAGTGCTAAACTTTTTGTCCCTGTGTTTTAGAAAATTACTGTCTTTACTGTACAAATACAGCCTGACCTGAAAATGGCAGTGGTTAGTCACTGTTAATTGGATGACCTGTCGAGCATTAATGATGTACAAGCTGTTCCTAGGAAACTGTGGAAGATCTTTGCTGACAGTAACTGCAGAAGCCAATGGTGACATTCACAATGTATGCCAGGCACCAGAAAATCATGACATTTTAAAACACTTTTTTCCTCAATTGTTTATCAGGTTGTAATGAATGCACCACATATAGTCTGTCTAAGAGGGAAGTAAAAGCCTTCTAAAAGCCGTGATGATGTGATGGCTTAGGTTTCACCAGAAATACTAAGATATTTATGAACTTGATTGCTGCATTTCATTTCTTATGTTAGAATTCACTCATTCATTCCTTATCATGAACCTCTGGATCTGAACTGAAATTAAGTGTAAGCATTTATAAATGCCATACATTGTTTGCAAGACATACTTTTGCTATTGTGGATGACAGGCTATCATTTGTCAAGATATAGCATCAGAAAATTAATATAATTCATTAAAGAAGAATTTTAAATACTCAGACAATATAAATGTTCCTTTGTGTTTATTTTAGCTTCGACCTTGGGAATCCATGAAAACAATTTTACTTTTTTCTGTGGGGATCAAACAAATGAGAAAAGGCAGTTATTATTTCTTCAAGCAGCTTCTTCTTTAAAGCCATTTCCAGTTCTGCAGTGGAACAGAAGTTTTTCTACTGGTTTGAAGACACTGTTCAAAGTTCTTCATCAAATTGATATTTACAGAGTCTTTTAATTAAAAAATATTTTTAAAAATTCTGTGAGTCAATTGCAGTTAGAGAACCTTATGAAGGGTGATTAAGGTCTGCATTAAATGGCTCATAAAGGATTCATGGGAAGAGGAGCTCTTCCTCTAGCTAAGTAGCATGCTGGCAACAGGTGACCCGGAGGCTGTTCTCTCCATGGGCTGGGCTGTTTTCCAGAGAAGGCTGAAACTTGCAGAAATGGTGTGGCAGGACATACTCTATGAATAGACCATGGAACCCATAAAGTGCTGAGGCTGAGTGACCTGATGGCTGGCATCCTTGGCTTTTGAGGTATCTGTTAGCCCATGCAGAGGAGGAGCAGCAGCAGCAGCAGCAGCAGCTGCTTCTTTCTGGTGCAGTAGTGGGCGTGGAATGCTGGCTGCGTTACACTGATGAAATGAATGTGTTTTCTTAAGATTTTTGGATACCGTATGAAATCCAATACTTGCTTATATTGAGCAGAAATGCAGTATTTCTTTGGTTGCTGTGCCTAGAATTAAGAAAATGGGTAGGGCTGAGAGCTGACAGAGGTGTGGACAGATGTGGACCAGGCAGCCTTGTTCTCTGCAGCCAGAGGACGGATAGGAGATGGGTTTCTTTGCTTCAGAGACAGGGATAAGAAAATGCCTAAGGGAGCTAAAATATAATCATAGAATTTACATTTTGAAGCGGGGTTGTTATTCAGCTCTCTGTTATCTTTCCCTTTTTGTTCTTTTTGCATTTGCTTTTAGATAGTTTCTTTAACTCTTGATTTGCTAGCAAAACTTGGGAGTTGTGCTGACACCTCAGTGCTAAGAGGATTCTCTGAATACTGGTTTCACAATTTGTGTTATGAGTTATGTAATTTTTCTTTATTGCTCCAGAAACTGTCTTGTTCCCTTTCACTGAAAATCACTCTCCTCTTTGTGGTGTTGGGAAGTACTGTTCTCCTGCCCAAGTCCTCCGTGACATGATGATTGGTATATTTGACCTAAGGAAAATGGGGCTGACCTCTTCAATCATTTTTCATAGGAAACACTTTCTATACTTCCAGTGACTCGTTACCTCTTCCTGGCTCATTTGGGATGGGTCATTACCACTGAAGGCACAAGGCTGTACTCTTGGCTCACTGTGGACCCTGTGTGACTGTTTCCATGAACCCTTCTGAACAACGATTCTTTGAGGGGAAAGCCAAGTAATACCCTATGGGAAACTTATGTTTCTCTTTACCCATTTGCACCAGGCCTGTGAAATTCAAGTGGGTGAGAAAGCTGGGGGATTAATGCACAGGTCTGGGAATAAGGAGAAAATGTGTCTCCTTTAGGCTTCCTTAGGTGTGTCCTAGGGAAAAGCACAGGTGCAAAATGCAGCCGTGTTCATATTTACAGAAGTAACATTTTGCCTGTAGTTTGGGAAGCATTTTCCTCATAAGTAACGCGCCAATATACATGTGTGTGAGTATTCTCAGTACATGTGATGTGCAGTGCTGCATATTTCATTATATTCTACCCATCTGTTTTCCTGGGATCAGGTTGATTGCATGGTCTGATTACTCTTGATGATTAAACCTCTTGCATTCCCTAGTATTAGCAGATAGGAAGAAATGGTAAATAGGATCTCAGTGCCAAAAGAGGAAATGGAGGGGCTTAGTCACAGTAATGGCATTGTGTCTGTCAGATAAAATGAAACTGTTTCATTCAAATTACAAGACTTTTAAACCTGTCCGGCAAAACATTTCAGGGATGAATCCTTATTTATAAAACCAATTTAGCTGGAAGGAAAGGAAGTCATGGTATTAATAGCCCTGTGTCTGCTAGCATCTTATCACCGGATTAAGGTTAACAAGCACAGACTGAAGGGTTGTAAGTAGATATGGCTGCATCCTTGATTAGCAATTACTTAGGTCTTGTTTGTGTAACACTTTGCCTGGCTTGAATTTGCCCCTCTAATAGTGCAAAAGGCTATCACAAAATGTGGTTGAAGACTATTCAGAGCCTATAATTAGCTGAATGTTTAATTAAAGCAGTTGAAACAGAACCGCATTTTAAAAGGAAAAGCATAAGGGAAAAGGAGCTTCAGCCTAGAAAACAGCATATTCCTCACTTTAGTTCCAGGGCACCCCTCTTAATCTCACTCAGTTATTTACATGTACACTAAAACCTCTCTGGAATGAGGGCCCAAAATGCATTCTTTTAAAAGGTCAATCCTTCACTGCTCCACAAGACATATGTTGTGTGGTTTTAATGTCCATGGTTGTGAGAATGAGACTATTTTGCAGTTGGGAATACTGGATGGCTTTTTTTATACAGAGTCTATATATTGAATATATGTTACACATTTAATATGTGTATTGTGTGTCTATGTAATATGTAAAAAATTTACAATAAATATACACATAAACATTCAATATAGATTATATATATGGAATAGTTAGGCATATATTTAATTCTGTTTATTAGAATGTTAAATGGAAATTATTAATTTTATGAATTAGGTTGCTGCACTTGGTTCATAAAGTCTGAGTTGAATATCCAAAACACCTGCTGAGTAAGATTTCTCGGATCGCTGTGATCAACAGCTGTTCACTGGTGTTGCTTTCATGAAAGACTTGCAGTTTAATGCATGTGTAGTGCAATAAACTTAACCTAATCTTGGAGAGAACATTAAAGATAAGAAGCTCTGTTAGTGTGAGTTTATATATTTTAAAACTATGTAATCAAGACACACTTCTGTAGTATTGATGTATCAACTGCATTAGATCTCAACAGCAGTAATGTTAATGTTGGTGCTTAGCCTTTATTTTGGCACACTGTGCTGTCCTCTATTCTTCTTGCTCTGCCTTTGGCAAAGAGCTGAATATTAATTAGCATTTGTTAAGCCAGAGTTTAAAAAAGCCCTTAATCCACTTTTCTGAAGGAGGTTTGAAGTTTCCTGGGAATATCATGCCCATTTGTAGTAATAGTCATACCCACATCTCAGGTGTGCTGTGTGATCCAGTCCACAGGTGATTCTTATATGCTGTTCTAATACATGTTCTTCCTTTCTCTTGCAGGAGAGCCAGAATTTAAATATGTTGGGAATATGCATGGGAATGAAGCTGTTGGAAGGGAGTTACTCATCTTCTTGGCGCAGTACTTGTGTAATGAATACCAGAAAGGAAATGACACTATTATCAACTTGATCCATAGCACACGTATCCATATCATGCCATCTTTGAATCCAGATGGCTTTGAGAAGGCAGCATCCCAGGTTTGTAAGGCTGTGTGTGTAAGAACAGTTATCAGTGTCTGTCAGCCTTATCAGAACAGCACTTGGACTAACAGTTTTACAGATACAGGGACTCTTGGTGGTGATTGTTGAATGGAACAACAAAACCAAAGTGTTTCCTAATAGTACAGTAGGCTTGTGATGTTTAACAAGGAGGATTTTATGCATGACTTTTCAACAAGTAGCCTTCTCTCTTGTGATGTTAAAAGATAATGATTATGTTTCATGCATATTTTTATCTAAGTTCACTGACTGAACTGCCTCCTAAACAAGTAACTTCTAGTAATACATGATGTTTCAAAATGCTAGAAGAGGGAAGTTTGTTTTCTTTAAGGATCTTCCCATGCAAATACACTTACAAAAATTATTCACGCTCATCAGAGCTTGGTCCCAAAGCAACAACTTTGTGAACCATCTTTTTAATATGAGTAACTTCGACTCTGAATTTCATGCATGAGGTACTTTAATTAAGGTATTAGTCAAGAAAATTTAGTATGCATTTTAGGGTGATGACTCAGTCAAGAAACATATTCATTAATGCATAGTTAGCAAATGGAAGTCAAATAGTAACCCTCTTATAAAGATTCTGGTGTGTATTTTGTTACAAACAAAAACAAGAACTTCCTTGCTTATAAGGTATATTTATTTTTTAAATTAATATTGAAATGTTGAAAGTTCTCATGTGACTCTATGATTAAATAAGTCAAACCTTATTAAGATCTTTATTAAACTGATTCTCATGAAGTATTTAAAAGAAGTGCACAGGCTCTTTATATTCGGTCGTACATCTCCCTCTCGTGGTAGTGAAGCAGAAGCTGTTCTCAGATTGGTGTAACATTTTACTACTTTGAAATTTCTCTCTGTAGAGGTTCTGTAATATTATTTGAAACTTTTGCTCCTTAGCCGAAGTACCCCTGCTTTTATATGGTTGCCTTACAATTTAAATATGTAAATATGTATATCTTATTATAAATATAATTTATAAGATTCGATTTAGTACTGCTGTTCTAATTTAGAAGTATCTTGATCTTGCACACACAGTGTGACAGTAAATTCAATATACCCCAAGATTAAAACCAGTAACCTGACTAAACCTACATTAAAGAGTACTGAAATCTTACAGAGGGAAGCTAGGGAAAACTATGCATTCTGAAGGCATTTTCTCAATGAAACCCAGAACTTATTTTAGAGAATCATTTTAAAGAAATAATTTTGCAAAAATTCTCATTGCTACCATTTCAGTGAACAAGGTTAACAGACACAATAAAAATAAAAGATTCAAGTAAATATTAAGGTCCTTCTTTAGCCTGAAGTTATTTAGAGGAACTTTGAAACAAGTGCAAACATTCCTTGTGGCTGGAAGATAAATCTACAGGTGTTCTGAGTCTCGTTACAGTGAGATCTGTAATTCACAGTCAGGGCATGAGGCAATGGGGAAAGGCCAAGTCTTAGGGGAAGACACAGCTGGCACTGAAAAATCTGCTACTGCTGCTAATTTTACTCATCCTTAGTCCAAGTGTGCCATATGAGAGTAAGCCTGTTCTGCAAGCCCCTCAGTGAAATAGAGGTTGGTTTTTCCCCAGCAGAGCTCTAGGAAGGAATAAGTGTGATTGACTCAGCTCTTGGTGCCTCAGGAGTTTTTACTCACACATGATCCCTTCTTATTCTCAGGCACATGAGGAGTAAACATACCCATATAAAGCTTGGTATGTAATCTACTGAATCTACTCATCTCCCTTCTCTTTCTGTTCCCTTTCCTCATTTAGCCTGGTGAACTTAAAGACTGGTTCGTTGGTCGAAGCAATGCCCAAGGGATAGATCTAAACCGAAATTTTCCCGATCTTGATAGAATCGTTTACGTTAATGAGAAGGAGGGTGGCCCAAACAACCATCTTCTGAAGAACATGAAAAAAGCTGTGGACCAGAATCCCAAGGTAAATAGGGGCTGACTGTAGGGTCACTTACATGCTCACCTCTTCCCTTTTATGTAAGCAAACAGCAGTGACCTCTAAGAGCTGTGTGTATGGTCCTTATGATTCATGTTATTCTGAATATTTTGTTCATTTTGTTAAATTTATCCATCTGATGCTTCTTGAATTTTTCCTCAAAATGGATTGCTGTAGTAAGCTCTTATGATCCATCTTGCTTAATCCATTGACAATTCCTCAGTCAAAAGATGTGGGTTTTTTTTTCTTGTGTAGCCTTCTCTCTTGATTTTAAGCTATTTTTGCAAATATTCTGCATTTTTACCATTGCCAGAAATCCACTTGTGTATTGTGCTTAATTTTATTGCTAGCTAGATAGCTATTCTCACATAGAACAGATGCATTTTTGTTAGGTTTAAGCCTTTAATATGCAGCTGTATATCTGGAGGGATTTTTATCTTCTTGTGTTTACCCCCAGAGGACGTTCTAGAAAATAGAGTGTTGTGACTGCAGTCCCACAGGACTGTGGCCTTAATAGCTGTGTTCTGTCATCAAATTCAAAATATTAATGAAGTAATTTTACTTTCCATGCAGAGAAAAGACTGCACCCTACCAACATTTATTTTTAATTATTTTGTTTTCCTTTGTTTAAAATTGGGTAGGCTTTTTTATCCGTAATGGGAAGAAGTAAAAGACTGAGATTGCCTTTTTTTGTAGTCTTATTCTGAGATAGCTGACACCAGTTTTGGATTTATATTAATCCACGTAATACAATTATAAATCTAATGTAAAGTACTGATTTAATTTTCTCTGAAATCAGAATAAAATTGCTGTTCATTTGACTGTCTTGCACAGTGTATGTGATAATAATAAAGCCCACTGTATTTAATTGAATGTTTCTACATTGGATTATCGATTTGTAACTGCTGGTGATGCTATTTTGTTGTAGCTTGCTCCTGAAACGAAAGGTGTCATTCACTGGATTATGGATATTCCCTTTGTGCTCTCTGCCAATCTTCATGGAGGAGACCTTGTTGCCAATTATCCTTATGATGAGACTCGGAGTGGTATGTAAATAGAAGTTAGCATGAAACAGTAGGAGATAGAAATTTCATTCTATGCTTATTTCACTGCTAGCTAAGATCCACTTTATAAGCCTTGCAAGCAAAACCATAAAACAATCCAAAAACATATAAACATTGCAAAAAACCATTTATAAACATTATTTATAGTCATTCCATTATAATGACTTATTTTATCATATTAATCACGTGTTTAAAGCTAGTCACTGTATGACCATATTTTCTAGTTTTGAAGATGATAGTTTGTTTAGGTAAATTTACATGGCAAAAATGATGTAATACCCGAGGGAATCATAGTCCCTGAGATATATTAATCAAGGCACCTTAGCTCTTAAATTAGCTGGAGATGTTTGTACCAGTTTAAATAAAATGAGAAAGATGTGTCTAGGTTAAGGTTTCTTGGACCTGTAAAAAATGAATTTCTGAAAGCAGTAGTGTGCTGACAGAAACAACTATCACTGTTGCTGGTTTCAGTATTGGTCCCTTATAAGAAGGATCACATTGTGGCAGAGATGTTATCTTATAGTATAAAGCAATATTTGGGTTTTTTGCTGCTATGGGATGAACACATGACTGAAGTTTCATGAAATGATGATATTGTTTGTGATTCTATTCTTTCAGTTGACTTTATCACAGTTAAATTGCAAATCCTGTTAATATCCTACTATAAAACTCTTTGGGAGATGCCTGTGTTTTTGTACTGTGTGTTCTTCTAAAACAATGTCTAAAGCCTAGAATACCTTAGGTTTTGTGGTGTACTTTTAAAGTAGTATTTTCATAAATATTGAGACTGTTGTGATTAGTCACTTTAGTGATAGGGCAACAATTGATGAAGCATTGGGGAAATGTTAACATTATTAAGATAATGCTATATTAACTTGTGGTGCTATAGGACACTTACCTGTGTACATGGAATTTTCAGGCACAGTTCTGCTCTGCAGTGCTGATAATCTAAGTTGTGAGCCCAGATGCTATGACTGCCCTTTCAATAATCCTTGTTCCTGGAACTTTTTCCTCCCCAGGCAGTGCTCATGAGTACAGCTCCTGCCCAGATGATGCTATTTTTCAAAGCCTGGCTCGCAGTTATTCTTCTTTTAACCCTGCTATGTCTGATCCAAACAGACCACCGTGTCGTAAAAATGATGATGACAGCAGCTTTGTGGATGGAACAACTAATGGTGGGGGGGGGGGGGGGTCCATGTCACTGGCTACTCTGAGCTTGAGTTATGTTATCCACAACTTTTGGCCTGGTTAAGGCTTAATCAAAGGCTGATTACTCACCACAATACATCTATTAAATCCCATAAAGCTCACTGTGATAACTATTAAAATATTCCTTTTTATTGCTTTTTCTACGGTGTTTCTTCAGGGTTCAGGTCTCTGCAAATTTAATAGTTCTACAGTGGGCAAGTGATTGCTCTGCTTCCATGAAATATTAAGGGAGTTTTGGGGGTGGGGGGGAGGGGTTAAGAAAAGAGTGAAAATCCCCAGACAAACCCTCGTTAGAGCAGGCTGCTGATGGTTCATTTAAATCTCAACAACGAAGGCATCCAAGCTGAAAGAAGTGGGGAAGCCTGGTTGCCTGATTTTGCAGTGTTATAGAAAATGGGAGTTTGGCCTTGGGTTTTAATGGGAACGAAAGCAGCCATGAAGATACTTGCATCTCCATGCTTTGTGGCTTGGTTAGTGCCTGATTCCTGCCCAGGTGCTGTTTCCCTAGACTTTGGCAGAGCCTTCTGTGCTAAGAGGAGCAGCAGAGCTACTATGGGCATGTCCAGACTCATTTTCCAGAAGTCTAGAAGAGTAGCCTGAAATGAGACATGTAATTCAAATGAGACATTTCATTCCTTTCTACTGAGAATTTGGGTATCTTTGTAAACTGAGGCAAACAGGTCTTGGGATATCTAAATCTTAGAGTGTTCTGCCTCTGCTAAACTTGGAGTGACAACTGTGCTGAAGGTTTCTGAGCTAGCAACCCAGCTTGTGTTGGAGTGATTTGCCTGTGCTTTGGCTTTGTTGATTTATACTGGATAACTTTGAACACACACAACTCTTTTATTGTTTGCTTTTCTCTTGATATCCAATTACAGTCTCTGAATGAATTTTAAATTTTTACCTGAAGTGAGTAGGAATCTCTAAAAACATTAGACAGCCTAAGTGGTAGCCTAACTCTGCTTCTCTTACAGTAAAGGTGGTATGAAAAGAAGAAAATATTTAAGCTCCTGTGAAGAAATTAGAAACAGAACAATGACTGGTAGTGCTCACATAGCCAGTGATCACCAGGGGTTGAGTGTGAAGTACAATATTGAAATCTCTGGATATAGCTAAAACCCCAAAATATCCCTTTGTGTGAGGCTTTCCAGACTTTGAATTGGAGCCATTAAAACACCCTTGAAAACAGAACTTTGCAAAAGCTGAAGAAAAATTAATATAAACAAAATATTGAGAAGTTTGATAGTTAAAGTTTGTTTCAATTCAGTTAAAATTTGTCTTAATGAAATATTAAATATTAAATACATCCATGTTTTGTAGCTAATTTCAGCTTATTTTTCTTTAAGAAAATGCTATGAAAAGCAGTCCTTCCATTGTTTTGATGAAATGCTTTGATTCTGATTAAACTGCACATGGCAAAGACACATTTTTCCATTGGAAAAACTTTTTGGAAAGTTTGATTTCCTCTTTTTGGATCTTATTTTAAGTTAGATTGCTAATTCCCCAAGTGAGGCCTTTCTTTTTCTCATATTTGTACAGACATTAGTAGGCAAGAATCCTAGTGCTAAGCAGGATCTGTCATCCTAATGTGGTGCAGCTAATAAAAAAGAGAGACACAACAATATACTTTGGACCATACAGAATAAATCTGTTATTGGTTTTGGGGCTTTTTTTTTTCCAAGTGTAGAAATCAGCTGGCAAGCTGTGACTTTTGAACAAAACCTCCATGGTAGTGTTTGCTGGCTTAAAAAACCAAATATAATTCAGTGAAAACAGTTCTGCTTTTTCTATGTCTAGTGCTAAGGAAAATAACTAAACACTGCTCAGTTCAAGTGAAACTTTCCTTGGAAGTTTTATTCTGAAAAGCACCTACTGAAAACCAAAATGTGGCAATTAAGTTGTTGATGGTATCAGTGATCTTTTGCCACCCATATGGTAATGAACTCAAAGTTAGCAGCAGCATAAGCTGTTGAAAAGCCATTTTTGTTGCTTTAGGAAAAGTATTCCACTGTACATCCTTACCAGAGTTAGGAAGTTATCAAAAGAAACTCTGAAGACTTTGTCTCCGTTGTATCTGCTCCTCTTGGAGCTGAGGTGGTGCTTCTCTGCCTTTGCACCCTCAGGTTCCTCTGGGCTTTTGTCCCCCACTTCTCCCCTTTTCCCTTCCTTTCTCACTCTTGTACTAAAGCCACACATTCCTCTTTCCACCAAACACAGCTCCATTATCCACTCCTGCCCATTTTCTGTCTCTATTCCTGATCATCTCATAGATTCTGCCTTTGACAGTACCTTATCAGACCAAGAGCCCTGACCTAGGAAAGGATTTTTCGTTCTAATGAGTTACTGTAGGTGCTGTTGCCCTACAGAGCTTATTATGATGCCCCCACTTGTGCAACATCAATTCTTTGCCTGTATAATTGATCCTCAGGGACTTGTACCTTCTGTAAAAGACAGCCCTGCAGGGTGAGCCAGCAGCAATCTTCACTGGTTCTGCAGGGGTAGTATATGGATGGTTCTCATGTGACTGTGGGCTGCTTTTCATGTCTTTCTGAACACCTGGATTCTTTCAATAAGAAGACTGAATGTCTGTGGCAGAGACATCTGGCAACAGTCCTTGGGTCTAACTGGAAGTGCAGAGGAGCCCTCCATTGCATTCATGTTCCTTCCTTCCCTTTCGTCTGTCCTCAGTATTTCCTCACCAACCTCGTGCAACGTGGCAATTCCCCTTTCAGGCTTTTGGGTTGGAGAGAGTGGATGATGTAGGGGAATATTTGACTGTTGCTTCTCTCTCTTAATACACTTTTCTGTGAGGTTCTTCTGAACATTACTGTTTACTAGTTACTTCCTTCTGTAGAGCAGGGGTACAGAGAAAAGTTCCTCCCAAGTGCATCTTTGCACTAAGGCCATGATGTCTCTTACACTTGTAGTAGTTGTCTTCTGTAATTAGTTGATCTGTGTAGGTTTTTCAGAGGCAGCAAGCAAAGGCAAGGAGGTCATTCTTCTGTGTTCAGGAATGGCTCTTTTGGCCATCAGACTCTGGGGAGAAACAAGTTTGTACATAAAAACCACGTTGTTTTTAACAGTGGCCTTCTCCCTATCAGCATGTAATTAATGATTTCACTCATGCACAAGAAAGCCAAATTAAATTTGCACAAACAGCTTTAATTTTGGCATTTCCTTAGCTGTTGACTGTGTAACTTTTCAACATCCTTAATGATTTCTTAATGTACCTTTTGTTTGGACTACCTATTTGGAACCATAAATGAGAAGAACAGATAGTAATCAATTACTACCTAGCCACATGCCTGTTCTGATTTTTCTGTCATTACAGAGTCACCTGAGTCTAATCAGATTCATGTCATTACAAAAATAGCTTTTCAAAGCAGCTTATACTGATGTACTATTAGGCTATTGTTTAAGTGTCTTTTTTTAATTTTCAGATTCTCTCAAATCACTCTTGGCACTCAACTAATTCCTAACTTGAATTACCAGTTTTGGAAGCAGTGTTAGGTTTTTTTTAGGATTTCATTGATCACATGTAGGAGGCACATGTTGTCCCTGTTCAAGTACATCCTGTCCAGCTCAAGGTTACTGTCTTTTCTATGTGTAGAAGCTGAACTAACTTAGTGCTGTAGCTTGTAATTCAAAGTCTGAAGTAATTCTGAGGCCTGGATGCCAGGGACACATGCTGCATTCCACTTTATTTATGACGCTTGGTGTGCCTTTATTAAAATGTGAAGAAATTAATTTTTTTCCCATATTCTAAACTTATTTTTGTAAATGCTAACACAGAGTCCCTCAGGTCACTGGAGTAGTGAAACAGAGAAGTTTTTGTTCTCAAAGTCCTCACCATGGTCAGCAATAAAGGGCATTCATCCCTGAATCTCAGTTGTATCTGAGGTATCTAAGCCTTTCTGGCCTTCAGAGAGTGGTTCCTGTTAAAGTATAACAAAGGGGTACACTTTGTCACAGTGAGAGGCTCTGGGGGTGTGGTGATGTGCATGCACGTGATACATGCCATGTTCATGAGGAGAAGGGATAGGGCACTTAGAGGACTTGACCAGTGGCAGCAAAGTTGCTGCAATATTGAATAAATCTTTAGAAATGTTTTGGTTTCTTGGGTATTGCACCTAATCACCACAGTGAACAAGGAGGTAAAGAGTACACAGTCCAATGTACTCCAGATTACGTATATGGTAGGCCACAGTTTAGATCTTGACCAGCTTCACCCCATTCTCTGTCCCAGAGATTCAGATCATCTCCTGAACTTCAATGATACAAAAGCTGAATTTTTTCAGCAACACAGGAACTTTGGACAAGGCCAGGACCTGGGAAACAAACTATAGGATATGGATATTGTGCACAAAACTGGAAAATATATTGCTTCTTTATTCTGTTCTTGAGAAACTAGGGCATCTCTGAGTAATGCTTTGGAAGGAAGGAGAAATTTCCTGAGAATTGGAACAGTAATGGTCAAGAATTGCTGTCACCACGGTAAAATTACATGGTGCCCTTTGGCTCCCTGTTCTCCTCTTCATGCATTCTTTCTTTCTTTCTGTTAGAAGAAGTACAAAAATCAACAAAAGCAGCTTTATCTAGTGTCCAGAACAGATGCATGATAATTAGCACTGCTGTGAGGATTTTACTCATGACTCCACTCCTCTCTTGCTGTGTGCTGCTGAATGGTCCATCTAAGAGGTCTGCCTGCTGGAACATCAGAGCCATCCTTCTCAGGAGCCTTTGCCTTCTGTGTCCTCATTTTTCTTAAAAAAGGTTTAGAAATAAAAAGGTTCTTTTAGCAATCAGAAAAATCCCCGTGCCTATCAGTAGCTGGGAGTCTTGTCGCCTGGTTGGCAGAAAAGAGCCTCTTCACTCTTCAGTGTGTTGGCAGAATCCCACCTGACTCTGTCTGTTTACTGCCCTCGGGGTTTTCTTTGGGATATGACATCAGCTCTCTGGGCAGTTATGGACCCATGATCAACCTGATGCTGCAGTGAAGACACTGCATCAGGTCTCATCTGTAGCTTGCATAGAGGAACACAGGGCTGAATGAATTAGCTGTCTTAGAAGCACTTCTAAATCCCTCAGGGACCTCCATGGGAGTGGCTCAAAAGGCTCGATGGCCACTTTCTTTTCAGGCCTCCATTTGAGAATCCACTGACTCTGCCAGCTAGACAGACTGGGAAGGCGAGGGATAGTTCTACATCAGCTTCTGCAAAGCATTTATTTATGGCCCTCCTGGGGATGGCCACTGTCCCTCTCCAGTTGGCTGATCCAGTTACGAAACTGGAAACCTCCTTGGCTTTTGGTTGACCAATTTAAGAATATAGCCAATATATCCCTGTAGTAAGAGGATGGGCTTAAAAATGTAAAAGAATGCATATTCTCCATCAAGTTTTTTTCCTAGTGATGATGCTACTATGCTACTTATGTTTTCAAATTTCAGTTATTAAAGTTGCATTTATAGTGATGTTTCTCTTCTCTTTCAAAGGCTATCCAGTCTTGATTTTGCAGAGGCATTGAGTTGGAGAAACCCTATCCACAGAAAAATTTCCATGTAAATTAATTTTATAGGAAGTTTTATTTTGTGCAGTTTTTTTGGTGGAGAATATTTGAAATCGATGCAGAAAATCTTGACAAGAAGATGTTTTCCATGTGAATGTTAATAACTTGAGACATTATCTTTTTAGAAAAAAAAACCAACACCTTTTTGACCCTTCTTTATAAATCTCTTTTTTCAATGTCGCTTTATTATGTCTAATTTGCTTTAGAATTAATTGTCATTCTTCTTGGTTTACAAAGTGATCTTCCTTTTTTTGTTGGTTTTTTTTTCCATGGAAATATTTTAGCCATAATCTGAAATAATTTTCTGTTCCCAAGGAGAAGAAATGTAATTTATATCTCAGCTATCCAAAAATGTGAGAGCTAAAAGTATACAGGCCACATACAGCATCAAGTAGAAGTATACAGGCTATTTATCAAGGCTTTTCTAAACTTTCCCTGGGAAGAGAATGTATTTTGGAATTAATTGACTTATTGGTTTGTCTGATTTAAAGCTTCTAAATTCAAAATTAAGCAGATGAAATGGAGCTACATCAACTGTATTGATAGCTGTTATTTTCTAAATAGTCCCAGCATTTCATGTGTTCCCCCTTATTTACTTCAGAGTAGTGCAAAATGCATCACTAATGCTCTCTTCTG